>NW_027509238.1:332500-406127 GCF_048541705.1 Temnothorax americanus
AAAAAAACATTTTTACTATATTAATAGTGATGACAAATTATATTCTTGCATTTTTTCTTTTTGTATTGTAATATTTGAGCGTAAACGCTGGTTCTCCGGGTGCAACGTTGACACGCGATATTATAAAGAAATGCAACCGAGCGCTACATTGCGTTAACATTGCATTCGAATGTTCTTTTTTTTTCTCTTTAACTAACGTATTAACGGGTGACGGTATAACAATTGCGAGACAACAATTTTACATTGTTACCTCGTTCGGACGCAAACAAGAAGGAAGCTAACTTATGCACCTTGATCACTTTCTGCGCAAGCTGGTGCCCCAGGAACGGCCGCGTCCGTACCTAATCCCTTCATGTCCGATTTCCCGTCCCTCGGTACCACTGGTGGGCAACAGGTGACGAACGCGGGCGCTTTCGGGCTCTTCGATCAGAATGCCGGCGGTGTTGTTGGCGGTGAATCGGCGCAGGCAGCGCAAACGGGGACGGCGTCAGCCGGAGACCTTTTCAGTGCCGGTCAAGCGGATCTCTTTGGGGGTGACGGGTCCGCCGCCGCCGCCGCCGCGATGTTGAGGACCCCCGCGAACGGCGGCGACGGGGATGCTGCGGCGGCCGAGGTGGTGGCGTCGGCGGCACCTTCTGCCGCCGGGAAGGCATCGTCCACGGCTACGCCGCCACCTAGACCACCGCCACCTGCGACCGCTGTTGCCGCCGCGAACGGTGCCGCACCGCGTGGATTGTCTCCGACCCACGGAGCGTCACATGGTAGGCCAGCGGCGGCAGCGGCCCCGGCCCCCTCTGCTGGCAAGAGCGCCTTCGACGATCTCAACGACAGTATCCGCATGGCACTGGGTGGGTCTCCGTCGCGGCCGGCGCCCATGGTGCAGCAGCAGCAAGCTGCGATAGCCGCGCAACAACAGCCGCTGCAACAACAAATGCCGCCGGCAGCGGCGGCGGCGGGCGCCGGTATGTTTGTCATGAACGATCCCGCGACCGGGCAACCCATGATGACCGGTGCGCCGATCGTCGGCTACGGTATCCAAACCCAAGCCCAAGTCCCCGCGGGGTACGGTTCGCCGGCAAAGCAGCCGATGTCAGGTGACGGGAATGCCTAAACTAATTCACGCCGATCGCATGAGATTCGCACTAGTTGTTTCCCCATCGAGTTCAAGTTTCTTTATTTCTCTTTTTTTCTCTTTTGACCTGGTTGCATCGCGATATTGCATTCTAACAACGTAAAAGTCCATAAGATATTTAGGAGACATCACTTTTTAAAGGACATTCTTTAGGTATCTAACTAACAATAAGATGTCTTTTGGACTTTTGTATTGTTCAGAAATTGCTTTTTCGATTTATGTTTTATGTATGTCGCTCGATTAGCAAGCTGCATTAAATATTTATACTCAGGCACGTGATAGTGTTAGATAATTTTGATTAATTTCAGCGTTTTCACGAGCAGATAAGCACGCCTGTGTTATAACATTCTAGATATCGCAAAAATCATGGAGAAAAATAGATGATTCAGACATCTCTTCAGATAGACATCACTTTACTCGAGTGTACTCATAAAACGCGATAACCTTTAATCGTTATTTCTTTCTCACGCATAATTTGTAATTCAACTTGCTTACAACTATCTGCATGTTCATGACTAATTGTACAGTGACTAATACATAATTCCGCGTATTCTATTCAGATAATTTCTGCACGCTGTTATAGAGATTTTGGAATAACGGTTTGGATATAACAGTCCTTTGAGATTAAATCTCTTGAGCATTATTTTTTTTTTAAATCAGAAAATTCGTTGCTTGGCGATTATGCTTAATTCTGTAAATTTGTAAATTTTCGCAAACTTCACGACTTGCTTTAAATCTCCATTTCATATTCGGGTCTATGCTTAACGTAGATGTTGCTTAGGAGTTTTGACAGTGCGGTGCCAGTACGTCTACGAGTATCTTGAATTTAATATTATTTCAGCCGCGGGGCAACCGGTCGGTGCAGCCAACACCGGCAAGGTCCTGACCGGAGATTTGGACAGCAGTCTAGCCAGCCTCGCGCAAAATTTAACCATCAATAAGAGCGCGCAGCAGCAAGTCAAGTAAGCGTGATCATATTTTTATTCATGAGCGATTCCATTTTGAACATTATGTAAATCCAGTTGCGTAAATCTTTTTTATAAATAATTCATAGTGGCGTAATGGTGCGTCTCCACCTGAGAGTAAGAACTCTCGAGAGCAAAAAGAAAGAGAGAGAGAGAGATACTCTCGAGTCTCTTTCTCTTTCTCTCTTTTTGCTCTCGAGAGTTTTTACTCGCAGGTGGACACGCACCTTAATATAAAGACGTATGAAAACTGTGCTTATCCAACATGGGACGATGAATTGACGAGTATTTTTTTTTTGCAGAGGAATGCAGTGGAACTCACCGAAAAATGCTGCAAAAACAGGCGGTTCGGCCGGCGGATGGTCACCGCAGCCAATGGCAGCTACTACTGGCGCCGGATATCGGCCCATGGTGAGCTTTTCCTTTCCAATTTTATTGCCGTAAGGTATTTTCAGCATGTTTTCTGATTGTCAATACACAAAGTCACACATACATATACACACATACTGTTTTCGACGCATCATTTTCAAAGAACAACCGCTTCTTCATTCTCGATAGAACTCCGTTATTTTCATACTTAGAACCCCGTAGATCATTGACCGTTTGTTCCTTACGGTATTGTTTTAATTCTATCACGTAGGAATCCTACGCGGACTAGTAAATTATTTTAGTTTGTTAGCGATCTGCTAAGTGTGTGTAGCATTCTCGTACCTTCAGCTAAACATGTTAAGATGTAAGTTTACCGTTAAGCCATCTCGTCCGCCGTGGGACTCTTCCGCTCTCTTCGTAATACCGTAACGACAATTTTCTCGTCAATTAGCACCGTTTAGGTGAGTGTGTTTTGCATGCACGGCATATGGCATGTTATCGGCTGTGTTGCAGGGCCAGGGAATGACGCAATTGCTACCTACGACCACCACGACTATAGGTTTTCCCTCGCAGCCCGCGATGATGGTAAGTCCCATGATCACGAGCGTTTTTGTTTCACACACGCAGTGAACGAGTTGTTTAACACAATAAAGCGTCAAACTCATCTCACCTCTCCGGATCACGAGTCTCTGTACAAGAATAGCGTGTGATAACACGAATTGTCACTAACTCACTCTGTCAATAATGACAATCGTTGTACAAATCGCATAACGGTCTTAGTTTTACTAGGCGAAGCGGCGAATCGTCGGGAGATGACGGTCTGACTCGACATCTCGTTCCGTTTCCTCGCATTATGTGCTTATGCATCGATATATACTCTTAGCGCACGTTTCAACAATGTAGTAGACAATATTTTGTCGCAGTTATTTATAGTTCTATAGATTAATTTTTAGATTTATCTCTTTGCGTACTTGGCTTGTAATTTGCTTGAGGTGTTAATTTATAATGTAGACAATGTAGATAAGTTTTAGGATTACATAAAGCGTGCTCGTGTATAAATATTACACCGATGTACAGATATATTAGAATATATTATTAATTATTAAGCTACACTATATTTTCTGCGAGAAAAACGTCGCAAATATAAAACGAATTGAGGAAAGAACTGGTCTTATTTGAAAAAAATGTATTTATAATATTTATCTTATCTTATATATATATATATATATATATATATATATATATATATATATATGTAGAATACATATATTTGTGGCAACATATGCGATCTTATAAAAATTAATGCGGTTGCTATGTTGCTATGTAGCTTTCTATAAGAAAGCAACATTAGAATATTAGAATAAGAAGCTCTAAGTGTATTTTTCTTTTTTCCAGCCTTAAATTTTAATTGTTTAAATAACGTAAAAATAATGATCAATCTCAGTGTAATTTTAACGTTAAGGAAGACGTTAAGTTTCGCAGGCACATGCTTCCTTTTGTATATAGGTCTCATTTCTCTCGCTCTCTGGTGTCTGTAGGGTATGCAAGGTATGCCGATGGGCATGCAGGGTATGCAGGGTATGCAGGGTATGAGGCCGATGATGTGTACTATCCCAGGTGCTTCCGCCGCCGGTGGCGGTATGATGGTTGCGGGAGGAGCTGCGCCCATGATGGGCATGCCCGGCGCGAATCCCATGATGGCTGGTCCTAATTTACAACAGCAGCATCCTCAACCTCAACCCGCTGCAGCAGCTCAGCCACAAGGCAATGCTGTCCAACTCGATCCCTTTGGCGCTCTGTGAAGGGATTAGGTACCTACCTTCACTTATACTACGGCATTCTATGCGTCGTGTCGTTGCTGAGGATCTCGGAGCGTAATAATAGAATGATCTGTGATAAGAACGCGTGCCGACTAAGGATAACGCGACAATTCGCAATGTTATGACGAATAATATTCTCGTATTGAAATTGAATTTTCCTTCCTTATATTTTATCGAGAATGATTTCATGTATGATCTTATTAAACTCTGTTTAGGCGAGATTGGGATCCGCTGCTGTAATTTTGTATAATTGTATATCTTATTTCTTAAATTTTGATTTATTTTATTGCATCTTTTGTACAAGTAATCTTCATATTTTTTTTCGAACAGTTCGAATGGGCGTTGCTCTGATACCGGGGGATTATTGTTCAATAATTTTTGTGACTCATATATTTGTGATTAATAATAGGTGTCTTGTAACATTCAATTTTGAGATTTCCAAATTGTTAATCTTAAAGATAATCTATAATTTGGAGCAAAATTTCGTCTTCAAGTTATGCGTCGAATTTTAAATAAAGTCTTGTAATTATATGCATAATATTACATTTTCCAAATTATAAGTTATATAATTTTAATTTTGAGTAAATGTTCGTTATATATTAAATTATACATAGAATTATGTCCAATTCTATCTCAAATTATAGATTGTCTAAAATGGATTTTACAATGAATGAAACCTGGTCCCTCCGTGTTACTAATAATGCACACGTTCACCTTTTTCTTTATCATTACGCAGCATTATCATTAATCTGATCGATGCTACTCGCAAAAATACGCAATTCCAATTAATCGTTTCGATAATCATGTAAATATTGATTGTTAGTAGTTAGAAAAGTAGATTAAGTTATTATTAAGTTAAATAACATTTGTTGATAGACGTAACATTTCATTTTACTAAAGCAGACTATAAATTATTGTTTCAGGATTCCAAATGGAATTAAGAAGACGGAGCGATATTTTGTAAATATACCGTGTAATATGCCTAGAATGAAAAGAAACAAAGCTAATGTGTCCTGCTTTTTTCTGTTAGGCCCAATCAATCTTGGATCATTGATTGTCACTCGAATCGTCTCACTATGAATAGGATCGGCAAATTGTATCATACTTCCTGTAATATGCTCGCCGAGTATGCAACATGTGTTATTCCGATATAGCGTCCTTCTCGCGAGCATTGGCAAAAGTTAAATATTGTTTAAGTGAATATCTGTCTACTTTTTTTTATGTAAAAAGGGACAAATTGAGTCTGAATTAACTTCGATCAATGCTCGCGGGAACCGCGCGTAAACATGGCGCTTTTCTCCGCCTTGAAGTCCGTAGCCGGACATAATTATGTAGCTTAGATGAAAGTTGTTCGAATGCGAATTGCGTTTAGAATGACACGAACATGCTGAATTTTCCTGGTGAGGATTAACTGTGATAGTATTGCGCCGTGTGCCGCGCTGAGCAGTTTTTCTTCGTTGATACGTCGAGTAAGCCTATTGTCAAAGATGCATTTTCTAAGTTCGATGAGAGATTTCTGTAATTATGTAGCGATATTTAGGTACGGCTTAGTTTCTACGTTGGGGAGAGAGAGATTGTATATCGGTAGTATATCGATAGTGAAGTCGGTTAAGAGCGCGTTATCGAATATGATGATTGGTTCGTAATGGTTCTAAACGTATTCGCGTTAGATTATACACGTAGCTGACGATTGCACATACCAATGTCCGCGTTAAACGTTAAAGAAGCCGGTTAGGCGCAAGATCGAAAAAAATCGAAATAGAAATTCGCATCGGGATATCCTCTTATTTGTAATATAATATATATATTGTTCTGTGAATGTGTACGGATATGTGGTTTCGGGATGATGCGAGGGAGAGAGAGAAAGAGAGAGAGAGTTCAAGGCAATTCTTTCGTCGAAGTATTAAATACTAAATGCGATAAAGATATACGATAAAATATCTCACACACATAATATAAATATATATATATATATATATATATATATATATATATATGGAGAACAATGAAACGAATAGGTGGACTCATTAAATGTTCTTTATCTGTATACTGTTCGTGGATATCTTAATTAGATAGATAACGAAGTATGTTAAACGAGTTAAGGCCAGAACGCTGACGCAACACAATTACGAATATAACGTGAGTCTGCGTGATTCAAGCACGGTACTATCGATGCAGTCAATATCTTGTTGCGGGCGTTCCGTTTTGGGATTTTATCGGTACATCCTCGATTCCCGTCAAATTATAAATGTCGTTGTAACCAGAAGATGAAACTTTATCGTTATATAGCGTATATATTATAACCGATAACCGATCGATTATTTAATCCGCGGTTGCTCGAATTTAGATCTGGACTGCGGTTGACGAGAGGAAAGGGGGAGGGCAAGGGGAAATTAGAATCCATGTAGCGACGATAGTGTACACAGCGTGCGCAGTGCTAGTCGACCGTTGTAAAAGATTGCAACGAGATCACGATTCTCACGAGCGATTGACTAAATTGTATGGTAGACGATTTTCAATTTTCTTATTAGAGCGATATTTTCGTTTGGATCTCGCACACATCACCGGATAGTGCTTATCGGTCGTGGATTATCGCGTGTATATGCTCTCGCCTTTAGTATTGTCTTCGTTTTCTTTCAGTTTTTCCTATTTATTCTTTTTAATGCTACGTCTCACATGAGAGAGAAAGCCGATTTTTCCAATGTCGATTGGCAATGCCATGTTTTTCGATTTTTTTTTCTAGATTGCGATATCTTCGCTAATATAAATAGCGAAGAAAGATCTAGTTAAAGATCTGATCAACGCTAGTCGACATTGGCGGAACCGGCCCCTCAAGAGACTGTAGCTAAAATTGTAGATACTGAGTTTTTATATGAATCATGATTTACTAATGTTTTCTATCGCTCTTAGCAGGTTTTTTAAGAGTATACCGTATTAACCATTTTCATTCTTTTCATCTCGATATCTTCAGTTCCGCCAGCGCGTACGTATATCGATGAGTATAAATAGGTGTATACATATTGATAGGATAATTGAGTGGAAAAGTTTTCCGAGTGGTTGAAGGGAACGAATATATTTCTGTAAAGTGGATTTGTCTAAAGTGGAAAAAAAAGTTAATAGTGTTACTCGGGCAGATGCAGATGTAGATGCGAGGCGGAGGAACCGGCTAGATATATCCTCGGGCTTGGTATCAACGAATCGCTTCCCTTCCTTCATCGATGTACATTTCCGTTTTTCGTTCGTTCGCTCTCTCGATTGATTTTACACTTCGCGTAGTCGGGACGTATTTTTGTATAATATAATATGAACGTATAGGATCTCTTCTCTGAGCGTAACCGGCCGCTGCGGGGACAGTTAGTTGTTAGTCTATGTAAAATCGGTAGCTACGAGTCGAGCTTGACCGCAGAGATCGCGCGAGTTCTTCAAAGGCCGCCGGTAGATGTAGAACGATGACGCAAGTCGACGTGATTAATATTAATCTTAAAATCAATATTATTAAATAATATTAGAAAAGATAACATTATTGATCAATGTTATTAATATATTATTACTAATATTATTTATTGAGTAAGAAGAATTTGCGTTTGCAATTTTGACACAAATATGTCTAGAAGATTTCAAGAAAATATATGCATTCCGACTTCAATGCACGTTGGTTCTATAAGCAAATTTAATCTATTTTATATCTGAAAAATGCATGATTTTCTTCGCTCACCTCGTACGGTCATTCGCATATCAAATTAGAATCACATTTAAATATCTCTTTCGCGTTTCATTTCATACGATATTGCTCTCGATCATTCTCCTTTTTATTTTTTTTCTATTCAATCGACATTGCGCTTAAAGCTACCGGCGGCCGAGCCCAACAGGACAATATTACGTATATATTATTATCGTATTATAGAAAGGTGTGAGACGAGATAATTCAACTGTATTCTATCTCTTTCGCCGTAAACTAGGAAGATATTCTTGTCGCAACGTCTTACCGGCCCGTATAGTTCAGGTGAAGCCTCCCGGCCGCGTAAGGATACACACTGTATATTATTAATATTTATGGAAGGGATTATTTAGCGAAAGTAAGAAGGCCGACCGGACCGACCAGCTAGTATCCCGGGAACGAGAGGTAGAGAAAGTGAAAAATCGACACCACATCGTATTTTTTTTCATTGCAATCCAATAGAGATGCCTTGTTGTTGCTCCAAGAACGGCTTGTCGCGCTTCTCGTTTTCTCCTTGGAGAAGAGAGAGAGAGAGAGAGAGAGAGAGAGAGAGAGAGAGAGAGAGAGAGAGAGAGAGAGGAGAGAGTTCAGAGTTACGAAGAAAGGGCTTTACTGTTATTTAGTTTTAACATGATTCCATTTATGCTCTTGCATGTTTATATATATATATATATATATATATATATATATATATATATATAATAGCATGGTTTATATATATATATATAAAGAGAGCAGAGGAAGAGAGAGAAAGGTCATCAATCATGAAGCGATAGTGATTTTGATTCAGAACGCGAGAATTATTATTTCGAGACACACGCGTATGCAATGATTTGCAACATCGATCAACTGTTCCGAAAATTATCTGTAAAGTCATATACATTATACATTTATATTTATTTTATAAAATATACACAATTCGCGCACAATCTTCTGTAATGTAATATACAAGTTACCAAATTCATTACATGCCTTGTTCTTTCTCCTTTCTCTCTCTCTCTCTCTCTCACTCTCACTCTTTTTCCTTTTCATTGTTCTTTTATTGTACTTTTTTGATAAAATTATCAAGCTTTTAGAACATTTGATTGTAATTTTGAGTAATTGTAAGTAGAAAACTATTATCCGGATCTCTCTATTTACGCTGTAAATTGAGTGGCTGGCGTGTCGAAACGTAAAACGTTTGACAGAAACGAGACGAATGCGAACGTTCGTCGTCGAAGCGGAAAATCATTTACAATGTAACGATATCACGCGTTATACGTGTGCGTACAGAGCGTGATATTATTATTGTCGGTCGTTACTCATAAGCGTCGATTATTAGTAGCGGCGTTTGTACCGCCGTTAATATGATAACAGGGCAGAACGATCTGGGATCGTGTGAGCGCGCAATGACGAACCGACAATGCCTTCTCGTTGTACAAATGTCGAGGGAGATGAAGGAATGAAAGGAAACCGTAAACCGCGATCGTGGTGTCAGAGTATCTCTTTGGCGGCGTGTAGCTTTATAAGATATGAACACAAATCAGCATAGTCCGCTGTAATAGGGGGGAAAAAAAATGAAACGAAAGAATATATGTAGAGACTCGTAGAGAGATAGTGCAAAGAAGATTATATATAATATATATATGGCATAGTCTGAAATATGGCATCCCATGATTCCGTAAAAATCGAGTACGAACAAAGACGCAATCACTGCGACCTTGTTATCCGTTATAGTATTATCTCCAATGCACGCAATATTAATTTTTCGTGACATTATAAATTGTCCTACAAGTGGACTAAGTGGACTAGAGAAAAAAAATGTTTCTTTGGCATTGTCTGCGGAGATGCATTGAGGCATTTGTCTCGCTGATTGTCTCGCTATTGTCTCGTCCGAGTTGGATGATTGTAGTCGTCTGCTTTCACGTTCGACCATGCAAACGCGTGCTTGGCGATGATCAAGGGCAAGCGCGAAATATCATTAATCATTATCCTGCGTTCAAACAATAACGAAAAAGGGACCGCGCTCTACTTTCTATAGTGTACCCGATCGACCGACGTTCAAGGTGGTTCGCGACGTTATTGGATTAGAGAGGTATATACGAAAAGAGAGACGGTTATGCTTCCGGGCGTTACTCATCCCTATGTGGCATGTTGTCGATGGGAACGGCCGGCGGATCGCGGATGGCAAATATCGCGGATAAATATCGACAAGACGACGACGAGTGCAGGCTCTCGCTTCGCGGAGCTTATTTATCGGGGAGAAAAACCGATCTAATCTCGGAAAATTCAGGTATCGATGCTGCATAATCGCCTGAGAATGATCTCCGTCTTTATTCGTGCTTATGGAAACGCAATGAGAGTAGTGAGACACGTATTTCTACGTTGCAGCATTGTAACTCTATCCCAGATTACATCGGTTTTCAATATGCGCTATTTATGCTTGAAATCCAGTGTAATCGTTATACGCGCGCTCCGAGAGTTTTTAATTATTAAGGCCGCGCGTTCAGTTAAGTTTGGCATGTTTTTTTACTCGCGTGAAGCGCAACGTGAATAGCATAAATAAGCTTATGTCGAGTGAACGGGACGTCTTGAGATTCTTGAGAATGGCGTGGCCGTGGCCGGTGGCGTGTGTGAGTTGAGACGCCCGCGCCGGCGCCGCGGCGCCGCGGAAAGAACACATTCCAGAAAGCGTTTTTTCTCCATTTCGCGGCAGGCACGGATCGGTGCACGTTATACGTTAATTAATTTTGCGAATCAAATCTCTAGCATGCCATAATCTCGTTTCGTTCCGTTTCTTTTTTTTTTTTTACACCTTTCCTCATCCACCCTCAAGTGCAAATAATGCAAACGATGTCGACGTGTTTAACGTTTGATGTCTGCGTATATAATTGTAATAATCGTTGCTGTAGATTCTCTCGAGAGAGGTAATATACTTATATTGAATTATTATTTACGATCATTATTTACGACATATTTTACATTATATTATCATTAATGCCAATTACACACTACAGATATGTTGTTGTAATATTTACTATGTAGCACATCAATGGCGTTTAATAGAGAATATTTATTGAAATTATTTACCATAAAACGGAAGTTGTGCCTTAGTTATGTGTTAAGAGCCTGTTAACTGATCGAACTATCATGGTCCCATTATTACCCTGACAATCTTTTGTATCGATGAAACGTAGATAAATTGTCTTGTCGTTAGGACTCTAAATTTATTCCAATTAGGAATCGATCAAAGAGCGAATAAGTGCAGGATTATTTTAAGCATCTATCTATTTGCGAATGAATCTTACTTTTGCTCTCAAAGCACCATGTCATTCGTGTTGGTTAAACTGCTTAGAAGTATACGTTCGGTGGTACATGGTCCATCTGGAAAAATTACACATCGTAAATGAATATACATTATAAATTATAATTTATAATAATATTTTATAGGAAAATTTTTATTCACATATTAATTTACAAGAAAGGAAATTATAAAAAATCTCTGAGTCATCTAAGTTTATGTACTTATGTGTTCTGGAATAACACATTTTTAATTTTTTTATTACAAACAACAGTTTGTAATAAATTTAGAATGTTCGTTAAATGTTCGCCCGACTTCGAGTAACTAATATCAATCGTGTTCAGGCTTTTTATGTTTTTAAAACAATATTAAAAAAGAATTGGATTGCAAAATCTGACAATTATTTCTTCTAAATATGTTGTCTCTCTCGTCAGGTTTAAAAAGAGAAGAAGAAAGAAAGAATAAAAATGGAGAAAGTAAAACAACTAACTAAAACAACTTTTTTTAGTGTTGCTTAAAATACAATGACGATTAAAAGATTCGCACTTGTTGCGAGATTTGTACAAGTTAATCCAGATTCACAAAATTAGGTGATTCGTGTTATACATATATTGTCAAGTACACTTAGTTATTTTTGCTTAGAACTTACCCAATCGATACCATTCATCCGTATTCCCTGCCTCCGCCCTAGCGGAATTTAACGCATTGCGGATCGCGATCAGAATCACGTAACTCATACAAAGCGGTGGTTCACCGGTTGGTGCAAAGATAAAATGTTCACAATTAATCGATCCTTTAATTCTTTTGTATTTTTACTAAATTCCTTTCAATTTTTTCAACCTATTTAAATTAAATTATAAACTAGAGAAATGTAAACTGTAAACCTATTCAATTTTTATAAATTTAAAAGTTTTTGCAAAAAGATTCGTAAATGTTTTTTAATTGTATGTAAACATATAAAACATTTAAATTTTATTTTTGATAGTAAGTATAGAAGAATAGAATGAAACGATTTATAAAGTTTCCGATCTCATCTTTTGAACCAAAGATACCGACTGTGTTGGCCGAATTCTTGAGTAAGGATACACGGAAATCTTCAGGAATATCCTTCGCTCCAGGCGGTTTAGAATTCTAAGAGAAAAATAAAATACTTTAGATAATTTAATTTATGTATTTCTAGGACAATTTCGATGAATCGGGACAGTTGCGTCTTGGCGATATTAGCTTTAATGAAATTCAATAAAAATAACGTATCTACCCAGGTTCTGTCATTCGTTAATACTTTTGTTTTAGGATCGTACACCAGATCCTCAGAAGTCCAGTATCCTATTCCCATCACGAAAGCTCCTTCCACCTGACCGACGTCGACCTCCGGATTCAAGCTTACCCCGGCGTCTTCCATCAAATCGACCCTCCTGATAATATGCTGGCCGGTTAACAGATCGATTTCAACTTCGGCAATGATAACACTGTAAATGGGATAAGGCTTGAGCGTATCGTTCTGTGCGGCCGCCATCCTGCCAAGGTAAGTGTAATATATATGTTATAGTCAAAGCCCGAAACACGGGCAGTCCTAGGATTGACTAGTCAATCCTGGGGAACGACCAAGCGTCTTGGTCAAAGCCCGAAATAAGTTTTGCGTTTCGGCTTTTGACTAGTCAATCCTAGGAATAACTATAATACGGCTGGTCAAAGTTAGAAACTAAAGAAAAATCACTTCGGACTTTGACCAGTCAATCCTAGGTGTGGTTTAATTCGGACTGTGTGACTGTTAACAAATAAAATCAAAAATTTTTTTACTAAATTAAGTTTTTATTGTTAACATAATGTAGCTTTTTATTTACGTTGTAAAGCGAAATTATAAAGTACATGCACGGGGGGGAGTGCAGGGGAGAAAAGCCTTTCTGTTCACGTGCGCTCACGCATGTAAGCCCCCTTGCACCCCTCCATGCATGTGCTTTATAATTTTGCTTAACAACTTAGCATGTACTTTAAGTTGTAAAGCGAGGTCAACGCTGCCTACCGGCGGGGTGGGTGCGGGGGAGGAGGGGGGGCCGAATGTAAGGGGCCCCCCCGTATGTGTGTGTGCTTCCCACGCATAATTAAACTAAAAAAACTCCCAGCGTGAGACCTAACTGCTTGAATCGAGATGCTTGGTTATTTTGCACGATTTAACTGTTTAATGATTTTCGTTAAAGCAGGGCATACACACGTGTGTGTGTGCCCTGCTTTAACGAAAATCACAACTTCTATAAAGCAGGGCATACACACGTGTGTATGTGCCCCGCTTTAATGAAAATCATTAAACAGTTAAATCGTGCAGAATAACCAAGCATCTCGATTCAAGCAGTAAAGGCTCACGCTGGGAGTTTCTTTAGTTTAATTATGCGTGGGAAGCACACACACACACACACACACACACACACACACACACACACACACGGGGGGGGGTGCGAGGAAGGGGCCTTTGGCCTCCCCCTCCCCCGCACCCACCTCGCCGGTAGGCAGCGTTGACCTCGCTTTACAACTTAAAGTACATGCTAAGTTGTAAAGCGAAATTATAAAGCACATGCATGGAGAAGTGCAAGGGGGCTTACATGCGTGAACGCATGTGAACAGGAAGGCTTTTCTCCTCTGCATTCCCCCCCCCATGCATGTACTTTATAATTTCGCTTTACAACGTAAATAAAAAGCTACATTATGTTAACAATAAGAACTTAATTTAGTTAAAAAAATCTTGATTTTATTTGTTAACAGTCACAAAGTCCGAATTAAGCCACACCTAGGATTGACTGATCAAAGTCCGAAGTAATTTTTCTTAGTTTCTAACTTTGACCAGCCGTATTAGTTAATCCTAGAATTGGCTAGTCAAAAGCCGAAACGCAAAACTTATTTCGGGCTTTGACCAAGACGTTTGGTCGTTCCCCAGGATTGACTAGTCAATCCTATAGAAATGCCCGCGTTTCGGGCTTTGACTATAATATATATATAATAATTAATGATTTGCACTTATTGTCTGTTTTGTCTTATAAATATAAAATTTAAATTGATTTATTTATCCGATTTTTATCGAAATCCGAAAACACATAAATACGCTTAATTTTAATCATGGAAGGAGGAATGCGAACAGAATTTTTAAATTGCATTTTTCACCATCTACTACTTATTACAAATAAAATATAAAGTGATAAAATAAAATATATAAATAAAACAACAGAATAAAAAAATAACAGTTTTTTCAGAATAAAAATACAATATCTTTGGAAAGATGTCGAAATGCTTTACATAGTGCGGTCCATGAGTTTTTATTTGAAACAAAAATCATATAAAATAAAAAGAACAGAAAAATATTTTAAATATTTTTTATTTAAAGTAGGCTCTTTTTATAATCGATATGCTGCTCTGTTCTCGTTTTCAATCCTTGCATCCTTTTGTAATCGTCTGCAGTTGATTCGAATTTCGTGATGTGTCCTTTATTTTATATAATTTTTGCCTCGAAACTTATGGACCACATTGTGCATGACGGTTTGCGTGACATAATATATTAGCGATACGTCAAATATGACTTAATGATATTTACATATAACGTGCGCATAAATCAACGTCCTTTTGATAGGCCGCGGCGCGCGTGAAGACGAGATCCTTCCAGCTCGGATTATTCATTTCTTTTTTTATCGGCTCGAGTCTTTTCAGAATCTCTTCGCAAGCTCGGATCGTTACCTTATAGAATAAATGCGATATTTGAATAATTCAATAGTCATTATAAATTTGACGTTGTATATAATATGTATATCACGTCGTTTTCCATAATGTCAGGGACGAATTGAATTGAATTCTTACATATCCGCAGGTCTCCGTAGTAATGCTCCCTCCTGTAGTCGAGTTGTTGGGTGTTGCTAAATTATTACTTTGTTTAATGGAGATTAATTCGAGATCGATCCCCAGTGTGTGAGCTGCTATTTGAGCGATCTAGTACAAGAATTGTTTTTAAATAGCTAGAAATATGAAGCGAGACTTATTTATGTTAAATTGAATTCCTTCCAATCTACATGAATCTATCAAATAATTGATCTATTTTCAAAACAGAATACATATTCAAAATTAAGAAAGGGATATACAAAAATCTGGAAATCTCAATTTTCTTTTGTCTGTTAGTTTATCGATTGGATGAAGAGTATGAAAGAACTTGCTTAGATAAGTAATTGCATTTTCGTTCCTTGGTATTTATACCTTGTCCGATTTCGATTCCGCCATGCGTCACGCAAACCGAGCCGTTGCGAGCGCAGACCGACACCATCGCGTGGAATTGCCCTATATATAACATCGGATACCTCATCGTCACAATAGCGATTCCCTTTTTTTCTTCCAACGATTCTCGTTGTTGAATGTCTCAACGGCCCACTTCCGTTTCTCGTAATCGGCCAATTTCGACAAATCCTTTACCATGCATGGTTATTTCTAATGCGGCCTTATCGACATCGTTCATATTCGACAATCTGACCTGTACCGGATCCTTTTTCGTCACTTTCGCGATGTGTTCCATTATATTTTCAATCATGGCCACTTCTTCCGTGGATCCTGGCGCTCGACAGTATGTGTTTGACCGCGGTAAATCGGTTCGCACCTCGAATCCGTTGAATGTCCAACTATCGGTCGCATAACAGCCACTAATAATAAAAAATCAAAATCAACTGCGAGTTAAATTAATTAATTAATTAATTAAAAATCAAAGTTTAATCGCGACAGAGTATCTCTAAATTTAATTAAGGCAATTCTAGGACATTATTTTACATCGTTTAATTAATGTTATTTTATTTAAATTAATATTATCATAATATTTTTTTCTTTTGTTGAATTTGGTGCAAAATTCTGATGAAAATTTAATAATTAAATAGTATCTAACTTATTTCAATATCTTTCTGTACTTGAAAAATTTTCCATTTTGTTTTAAAATATTGGGCAAAATTCAGTAGATAAATATTAATATTACATATTATCGTCATAAATTGTTTATATTTTGTTTGTATTATTATGCTGTATTGTCGATACCCTTGCATGTAGAAAACCATGCACCGTGGCAGCTTGTGGTTCGTTGAAACTGGAACCGCAATTGCCCCAATGTTTTGAGTTAAGATACTGGATAACTCCGTCATCGTCCACTCCGATCTCATATTCTTGACGCGTGGAGTATCTCTTGCCAATCGATTGCATATTGCTCTCTATCATCATGATGAATCGCGCTGGACGATTCAGTTTGTGACATACCAGTGCGTAAGCACACATTTGCGTGTTGCAAATCTCGCGAGATTTTCGATCCGTATGCACCGCCAAGTCGTCTTATATACACATTGATACTAAAAAAATTAAATTTATGCGATTATAGTGCTAATTTAATTTTTAAGATATGCGGGACGGTATAACTCGTATAATTTACGTTATTACCATTGAATTGTCATATTATTAATTGATATAATTAAGAGATTAATGAGTTACCTATTATTCTTAACATTGAGACAATTCGCGATCGATACTTGAGTGATGTCCAACCATTGCGATGATGGATAGACGTCCATACCGTCTTCCGCAGGAACGCATACGCAGGATTGAGTCTCTATAGTATGGTGATATTGGCTGCCGTATTGAAAGACGCCCTTTACCACTTGTTTAGTATTTCTTCCTGTAAATATATAATAGTATAGGAAACGATCTCCATACTTTAATATATTATTTCTTTTTATATCTTATATAAATAATAACAGTCACTTGTACAATTTTGTAAGTTTGGTTATCTCATTTTTCTTCCAATTGCTTCTGTCTTCTTCCTGATAATTGTAATCGAAAAGATAACTTAAATCAAATTTTGTTCTTTATCAATTTCTACCTTTCTTTTTCGCTGGGACGTTGACACTGCATAAATCTAGCGTCGTCTTGCGTGGCAAGTGCATCCTCGATACTTATTACTGGCTTTCGTTTGAGATCCGCTATATTTAATTTTCACCAATTTTGCGGCCTTGTTCGCCAAATTATGTGTTTTCGCGACGATCACGCCTACTGGTACTGGCTGACCAGCATACAGAATATCCTCTTCGACGAAAAGCAACTCGTCTTCCTGCAAGAACGTCAACTTGCTGGCGGGCGAAATGAACATATTTTTTCCCGGTATGTCCTTGGCGCTGAAGAACGCCACTACACCCTCCATGCTAAGCGCTTTGCTCGCATCTATTCTGTCAATTTTGCCGCTACCGCATTTCGTGACCACGAAAGAGCAAAACACCTCCCTAGGATATGGAGGCAGATCATTGCAATATTGAGCCTCGCCCGATGTCTGTTTTATAGCATCTAATTTCGTTATAGGCTCATTTATCGGCCACAATGTCGCATTCGTGTCGTAGTCTTGCGTACCTAGAATGTCCATGTTTTTTTCGTGCGCAATTAGAATAATCAATTAAAATATTTTGCGAGTTTTTCAAAGTAGGTTACTCCACTTTCAACGAACCTATATAGCTTTCTATTTCTTTACTATCAAGATTATTTTACGAAATTAATAGCGAGATTTTTGTTCAAATATTTCAAGACTTTAAGGCTCGCTCGTAAACGAAATTAATATAAGTCGAACGTTTCAGTCGTGTTACACGTAGGAGATTAAAATAAAGAAAATAAATTTTTATCTTTAAACACGTAAGAATACTTAAAGGATAAACATATATTTTCAAAAATATGCCGTTGTATGTACGTGTACTTAATATGTACCTGAAGAGAGACCTCGCTGTAACACGAAACCACCGCTACAAAATCTGGGATTTACAAAATCTCTGGTTTGATGCTCAACACAAACTTATAAAATTCGGCAATAGTTATACGAAATTTCAGCGAATAGGACGGCAGCACATGGTCCGGATGCAGTTCATCATGCAACGTCTTCAAAGCGGACTTTAGCACCTGATTGTTTAGGATCGATTTACCTAACAACATTAGCTCCGTGTTCGTCGCGTGCAAGAAATCCTTATTGATGCCTCCATAGATAATGTTGGGCTTCTCCAGCACCTTCTCACGAAATATTGTACATATATTTAACAAATTATCCCAATAATATAATAATATATACAAATCTAAACAAATTTCCTTACCATGCCTCCAGCGTCGAACTTGAAGAGAAAACCGGCATTGACGTGAGCGTGAGCGTTCTGAGCTGTAGGCATTATCTTGTAGGATCTGTATTCGTACTCGTCGGATAGCGGTGGCAAGACTACGCTATAGATGATCTTATGGAACATGTCGAGTTTCAGAAACTCTAACAATGTCACACTCTGCTTGCGAGCGGGTGATTCGAGGACATGTACTTGAGTACCGACAGTCTCTAATATCAAAAACATATCGGAGGGAAATTCATTGTGCGCGTGCTTGATCATCAAGTTGCCGGCGATGCTGCCGATGTTTCGCACCGGCACATTTGCGATCAGGTCTACGTGCTGAGCCAGTTGACGTAAATATTTAAATCTGTCTTCGAATGAGTACTTCTATGGAAGGTCTTTATCACCATGGTAAGAGTTGTATTTCCGCCTAGTACTAAGTATTGATTGGTTTTCTGAATATTACGCAAGTCTGAGATATCGTTTATATCGATGTAGAGATCCTTTTTGTTTGTGCGATAAACACCTGAAAAATTAGATTTTTATTTTTAAAGTTGTGCTTCCTAAAGTATTAAAGAAGGTATTTATATTTATCTAAACTTTTGAAAAATGGTAGAATTTAGCATCTGCAATAGTGCTTTGTAATGCGCGTATAACTGCAACTTGCTAAAAATAACATTGAAATATTCGGAACAATTTTATTATTAAGTCTACCCAAATAGATAAAGAATGATTTACTATGAAGACTTTGTATAAACTTGTTGTATCAATTAGTGCCTATATATATATCGTTTAAATGGAAGATTATGGAAAATTACCGTGTGCAGTGTTTCCCCCATTTAAAATATAAGTAGCATTCGGTTTCTGTCGAAATATTGCGAATAGATCACGGATTGAGTAAACTTTGAAAAATTCCGAGTCTGCTAACTTTATATCCAACGTTGTATCTTCATGGGAAAGTTGCTCATCGCAGCAACTATCGATAAATGGAATTCCATACTTCGGACAGGCTTTGATCTTGTACAACTCCTGCGAAGTATATTTTATTATACTTACAACAGAATGTAAATAATATAAAAAAAAAAGAATTTTTATATACAGAGTATTAATTGAATAGATAGTAATAATTATTACAGCAGCGAAATAAAATTCTTTCTTATTTGGGAATGTAAGTATAAGTTCTCTGAGATGAAAAGTCACGGTATAATAAAATCACTCGTTATATATATGAGATCTCAACATCTCGAGTATTCGCAAATCGTCGCGTCGCGTAAAAGAGTCACGGTCGGTCTCGCTCCGCGTGTACTTGGCGCGAGACACTACCGTGTTTCTTGATTTTTGCAATAAAGTTAAAATTTGTCGCACGATCACCTCAATGTCGCGAATATTCTTCACCATTGACGCAGGTGCATCGGTGCGGCAAAACTTTTGAACGCGTCTAAAATTGGTCGATACCCAGTACATCGACAAATGTTGCCACCGAACGAGTTTTCGATTTGCTGCATAGACAATTTTTTGTCATGAATGAGACTGCAAGTTATAAATAACATATGCATTAACACAATTTTTTACCAGCTTTTGAGTTCGAACGTGACTCTCTTTATATAATATCTTTACTTCAGTCTCTCTCTCAAATATCATAGTCACGTTGTGTGTAATTCTATATTATAACGCCAAGAATTTCAAGAAGATTTTAATTTGTTGCGAGAAGATTAAAGTTAAAACAATGTATAATAATGTATTCAGTTGAACCTTTGTTCTGTACGCTTCTTTAAGCGTACACAAATGAGCGAAAACGAAATGTCAAAGATGGGTTTCGTTATTTAAATCACGAGGTAATACTTTTAAACTTTTATTTTTTTATCACTATATTAAATATGTATATTTATTAAATATTTTTCATAAATTTTTTTTTTTTGTAGGAATTTTGACGAAATCGACGTAGTCGAGTTTGCAGCTACAGTGTCTATTTCAAATAAATGTTGTCGTCAATAGTCGTCGAGTATCTTATCTTAAATTGTTTATGTCTGAAATGCTTTAAATACATAATGATTAAATTATACTCAAATAAAAAAATAGAGTATTAAAATACATATAAAAGTATAAAGAGTTTGAAAAGGATAAAAAATAAAGTTAAATTTAGTAGTTTCGTCCTTGCGTGCGAGGCGTGACTTGAATAATTTAAATAAGATTATTTTAGGCAAACAAAACAATATGAGAAAGCATACGCGATGCCGCGGAAAAGATACATGGCATTTTATTTCATTTTGCGGCAACGGCTCGGCGCCACATTAATTAATTTTGCAAATCAAATTATTAGGATGCTATATGATTTCCACTCATTCCACTCATTCTTTACTGCCTCCTTCAAACATTTTAATGAGAATATTGTAAACAAATGTCTTTAATACCTGCTTAATATGATAATAATTGTTTCTATAGATTTTTTCAAGACAGAGTTAACATACTTTTATTATTAGTTACAATTTTTATTTAAAATATACCTTATTGTATTGTACATATTATAATTACATACTACAGATATATTGATGTCATATTTAATATAAGCACATTAGTGAGATTTAATGGAGAATATTTATGATGATATGTGTGTGCTATAAATGAGCAATATGCTAATTATGCAATATGCTAAATAATGAAATTATTTAACATGAAAAAGAAGCTACGCTTCAGGTTGGCGTTCCATGGAGCGGATCAGCGGATCGCCAATTACGGAATCGCTTCGACGGAATAATTTTTGAAAAGGCTCTATCAGAACGATCCGCTTGGTTCCGCTTCCGCGTAATCCGTTTCATGGGACGCCAGCTTTAGTTATATTAAAAACCTATTAATTTTTTTAAATTGAATTATCATGTTTCCACTATTACCGTGAAAATTTTTGCATCAGCAAAACATGAATACGTAAATTGTCTCCTTTCTATAAAACTTTTAAATTTATTCTAATTAGATACACAGTGATTAAAATGACGAATGACGGTAATTACGGAATTTATTTACAAATTTGCGGAAATTAAAGCATAAACAAACATTTCTGCAAAAATTCAAAATTTCATTAAAAAAAAACCCCTTGATTATTAGCAATTTTTATTAATTCTATTATATTCTTTAGTCTTTTCTACCCTTATTTCATATACAATTCGTTAAGATTTGGTTGATCAGTTCTGGAGTTATAGAAATTTCGGTAAATTTGGCACAGACATACACACATACACACATACATACACACATACCGACATTTTTATAATAGCGATTTTTCGACGTTTTAGAACAATCTGAACACATTGGCAAAAGCAACTAAAAAACAGTTTTTTTACGAAAACAAAGCTTCCTCTATGAGGAAGTAAAAAATTTTTTAAAGAAAACTGAGTCATCCACCTAATTTTGAAATAACATATTTATATATTGTTTTATTTTTTACAACAGTTAAATGTTTTTATCTGAATTTGAATAATAATATATTGTAACATTATTTTGTAATAATAATAACAATAATAATTTATAAGGAAATATGCATTTATGCACTAATAATTTATAAAAAAGAAATTTTTTAAAGAAAATTCTGAGTCATTCACCTAATTCTGAAATAACATATTTATATATTGTTTTATTTTTTACAACAGTTAAATGTTTTTATCTGAATTTGAATAATATATACCGTAATTAATATTAGCTATAGATTTTATGGTTTCAAAAACAACGATAAAAAATAATTGGATCGTAAAATCTGATAATTTTTTTTTTTAATTGTGCCTCTTCCATTTGGTTTTAAAAAAGGAATAAAAAAGGGAAGAAGTCAGATTGTATATAGAGGTGCTAAAAAATCATTTTTAAAATATAAGTATACATTAAGATAGATTGACGTTTAAACGCTTGTTGCAAGAATCCACTGCAAATCTAACAATAAGTGTGTTATTTTTACACGCATAAACGTCTAAAAATGAAAATTTGAAACTCTTTTCAGATGTTTCTTTATATGTTAAATTACATCATTTAACATATTTAATTGTATTAAATTAAAAGTTAATATATTCAATTGTGTTAAATGATTTAAAACGGCAAGAAATGTGTGAGAAGAACTTCAGCTAAAATAACACACTTGGATTTGCAGTGTGAAGTTAATTTGGTTTAAGTTAGGTAATTCTTGTTGTATATTGTCAAAAATGTATGCGTTTTATACCTCTGCTTAAAACTTACCCAATCGATACCACTCATCCGTATTCCCTACCTCCGCTCTAGCGGAATTCAACGCGTTGCAGATTGCGATTGGAATTACGTAACTCATACAAAGCGGTGGTTCACCGGTTGCTGCAAAAAAGTTTACAAAATTAATCGGTTCTTGAACATTTTCACTTTGGTTTCACACTTTTATAGTTAGACTGATTCTTTTCTGTATTTATTAAATTTATCTTATTCAGACCACGTTAAATAAATCACAGTGAAACGTGTATCTTATACAATACATAAATCCATTAAATTTTTATGTATTTAAAATGTATTTTAAAAATTTAATGTATTTAAAAATTCTTGCAAAAGGATTTCCAAAAGTTTCTTAATTGTATGCGAACATGTAAAAAATATTCAAGTTTTGTTTTTGATTGTAAGTGGAGATTCGAGAACGAAAGGATTTATGAAGTATCCGATCTCACTTTTTGATCGAAGAACACCAAATGTGTTGACCGACTTCTTGCGCAAAAATACGCGAAAGTCTTTAGGAATAAGTATCCTTTCTTTTTGGCGGTTTATAATTCTACGATGAGAAAATACGATACTTTAAATAATTTGATTATTTATGTCTACAATATTAGTGGAACGGAATTTTATAATCTATAATGTCGTTACTATAAGAACAAAAGATAATTATTCTTTTTAAATGAATGTTCTACGAGACAATATCGGAAAAATGTCACAATGCTACATGGCCACGTGCGTGACGTGACTTTTTGTTATGATTTATAATGATATTTATATGACGTGCGTATAAATCAACGTCCTTCTGATACGCGGTGAAAATGACATTCTGCCAGCTCGGGTTATTCATTTCTTGTCTTATCGGTCCGAGTCTCTTCAGAATCTCTTTGCAGGCTTGGATCGTTCCCTAGAAAGAAATGCAATAATCAAAAGTACAACAACAAAAGTGACAAAAGTTACCGTTGTTGCCCGAGTGTTTTGAGTCAAAATATATTATTAACTAATACAAAGATATATATATGCATTCCCAACGTGTAAGCAGCTACTTGAGCGACCTGAAACATATATTTTTACGATTAGAAGAACAGACAAGTAGAGTTAATTGTTTAGTTTGTATACCATAAATGGCAATTGGATAAAATAATCCATAGAAATCTTTGAAATAATATTATGAACTCCACTGTGTGTGTGCGAAGCTTTGAAATCACATTCTCCGGTTCGACGCTCAATACTAATTTATAGAATAATCCTTCGGCAAGAGTCTTGCGGAATTCCGGCGACTAATTCGGCAGCACATGATCAGGTTGCACTTCGTTATGCAACGTTTCCAAGGCTGTCTTCAGCACTATAGTTTGTCGAGGATAGATTTACCCATCGACAGTTACTCTGTATTCTTTGCGTACAAAAAATGCCCATTGATGCCGCACCGAAGATGATGTTAGGTGAGAAATATGTTTCCGCCCAGTGACTCGTTATTAGTTTTTCCAATGCGACGCAAGTCCCGGATGTCGTTTATATCGATGCGGAGGTCGTTCTACCTGCCCGATAAACATCTGCAGGATTATGTTCTCAGTATTGTGTATTTTTTATCTAGATGTGCAAACAAATGCACTGGTGGTATTATTCAATATTGATTGCACGTTGATTGAAATTAACGGAAATTCTGAAATTTTGTTTTCATACCACATGTTTGCATTCGCCAGATCACAATTATTCAAGCAAATAGATTATTTACTGAATGGAAATACAGGAATATATATATATATATATATATATATATATTATATATATGTATATATATACAGGATGTTTTTTATCTACCGTATTATTTTTTAATAATACATTTAATAGTTAAAAAGATGATGTGACAAAACAGTTTTTATATTGTCTCTATATTTAGATACCAGAAATGTATATTTTTTAATGTAAATATATCAAAACCCGCGACGTAAAATAAATATTGATTTTTTTAGATAAGAAACATTTATTTGTATAACTTTCTATAAAAGAGTATTATCATTCATATATTATGATAGGTATATTATAGATATACTATGTCAAAAATCATGTTATTTTTTGAAGGACTTTAATAGATCTAGAAGAGTTATCTCTCAAAATTGCCATATACATTATATACTTTTTACATCAATTTGTTCCTATATATCGTGCATGTGAAAGACAAATCGCCTTAGGCTGTGTTTCCGCCGTTTAATATAATATACGTTGCATCCGGTTTCTGTCGAGATATCACAAATAAATTCTCGATCGAATAAACTTTATAAAATTCCGCGTCCGTCAACTTTATATCCAACGTTTCCATATTTCCATTTGAGAAATGTCTATCGGCGCATTTGCTTCTGCACGGTATTCCGTTCTTCGGGCAGGTTTTGATCTTGTAGATTTCCCGCGATATTTATTATTTATGATAACATTTAGACGATACAAGAGTGTTCTATAATATCAGTTATCAGTGAAGTAATAGTTACAGTTATACACATAAAACAGTATTCTCTATGAAAGTAGAATAAAATTTTAAAAATAATGTTTGAAACACAAAAATGATACTTTTACAAATAAAATAAAATAAGACAATGTCGCACTGAATATGGCACGTTGCGGACCGTGTGGAGAAAATATGTTTTTTCACGGTTACGTTAGCGATGTTCGCGAGTTTTACAATCTCACTCCTTCGATGCAAAAATTATTTCTGGCGTGCGCACGATGTGGTTTGGACGCGGCGTCTGGCGACGCGTGATTTAGTTGTTGCTTGATGTAAAACATCTCACTTGAAAAGGGCCTGATTGAGGCCGAAACGTTGTGAAGAGGAAGAATAAAGGAGTAATGGCCAGTGGGGTCGAGTAATTTTTTGAAGTTGTTATTTTATATGTACTGGCGAACCTAATATACTGGATTGAAAAATAATATTTCGCAATACATTGGTTTGAGAAGAAATATTTTAATTGCCACGATATGCTTCATATCGAGCTTTCATAAAAGAGGGCTGAAAGAGGGCGATCGGCTCAAGAGACAAAGAGAGAGGGAGGGAGAAAATGCAAGGATAAAATGCGTTTTTGCAGACATTTTCACGGGTCAGAGACGCATACGCGAGTGCTAGTCGCGACTGCTCCTACTGTCGTTAACGTTTACTTTTTACATTTCATGGTGAATTTAATAAGATATTACTTACGAAGTGCTGCTGCTGCTTTCTGTCTGCTCATATTCGCGTACATCAAACTCGCTTTCGCCCTCTGAGCAGTTTGCAAATCAATCGCGCTTGTAGATCTAACTCCTGGCGTATGTACCTCGATCTGCAGAAATACAAGACAATTGAATCCGTACAAACGATCTCTGATGTCTCTCAAGCTCCTTGATCTTCACGCTTGAGAGACATCAAAGAGCGTTTGTACGACGCATCCAAGGTTAATACCTACTTAATAGCAGTATGTCAGCCTGCTCTGGAAAGTGATTTCTAAGCGCCCAGTATGAGCTATAAAAAGCGATAAAATTAATAACGTTATTAAATTGATCTCGTCGTAAACGAAGGCAGGCGTCGTTGCAACTTATCCGTCTGCAAAGAACTACTTACCTCCTGGCAAAGACTCGCGCTTTCGCGTCGGAATCCGCGATGCCCTTTTTTATTGCGTCCCGCAATATTTCAGAAGCACATAACAATATTGCCGGACGCAATAAAAAAGGGCATCGCGGATTTAATCCTGCGTAGGCCAAGTCTGCAGGATTAAAGCCCATATATTCCCAGGACGCCCTGCGAATATCTTTGCTCTTGCTGCTCACGCATGATATAATAATAGGCACATATCGACTGCAGTAGGTATTTTAAAGGATAAACCGAACTGCCACCGCACCGGGTGTCGCCACGACCTAGTTACCGTGAAAATGGCAAGTGTAATTAAATTCTTATCTTCTATGGATTACGTAAAAAGTAATGGACACGCGAACGTCGTAAAATTCTACGAGGTATAGGTGTTCGTAGTAAAAATACGTAATTAATACGACTGAATATAGCGATTTGAACAATAATATATAGGATCTAAACGTAGCAGAGATCTAGCATTCCGTGAGACATCAAGGAGCGTTTGTACGACGCGTCCAAGGTATTAAGTAGTATGTCAGCCTGCTTTAGAAAGTGATTTTCAGGCTAACATATTACTCAATACCTTTGGCACTGTTCTGCATGAGGTTCATTGATGTAAGCAAAATCGCCTCGCCAAAACTGGTGAATTTGGTCTTCAGACTCTGACTCAGAAAAGCGAAAGTTATAAGGTCGGTGCAGGCCTGCTCGAATGGTCGCTGTACGTCACGCACGCGCAGGTGGCATTAATTATGAAAATTTTAATTCTTTTTTGTAATTAGTGCCACTCGCGAGTACAATGGCTCTTAACTTTCTCATCTGGGGGAAAAAAAAAGAAAGACAATGTATAAAATATTGTCAGACACGAAAAAGAAAATCTCGTTTTCGTGCAATACATACGCTATCCATTCTTTGTTTCCAGTCCTTTTTATCGTCACCCACAGTAGGGATATTGTCAATCTATTCTCGGCCAAGGATCTTGAAGAACAGATGATCTTCCATGCATCTTCGAGATTCTTCGCCGAGAATAGATTGACGCGGTAGGCACGTCCTCGAACGAAGTAATAAAGCATTCTTCGTCGACGGCTCCGGCTTGCGCTGAACAGATAATGATAGTTTTCTTTATATTCACTTCAATGCGGATATGTCATACACGTGCGCTAAAGAATAACAATTGTTTATAAAAACTATACTCTTCATGCTTTACACTTTCAGAAACTATCAGTGAATATGATACTAATTCTAAAAGTTACACAGATTGCTGTGAACAGTGCTCAAGCGATCGCGAAATGCATTACAGATTAACAAAAAATGATGATTGCACGTGATAATTGTTGGGATATATGGATTTCACTGGAATAAGCGTGAACCACGTGTTAAAGTGAAAGAGAAAATAGAACACTTTATTTGAGTCACTTCTGACACAAAACAAAAAATATAGTTCTAACAGTGTTCGCACAACTGTAGTAAATGATTCACTTATAAACAGTTTAAACAATAAACTTTGATTGCGCCGATATTCACCGATAAACGAAATTTTACTTCTCGCCGAACCGTTACACGTGTTCGCTCTTTGTCTTTACGCAAGCAAGTGTGTAGAGATTCTAAACGTGGATGATCAAGCGTCCTTGATATTGATCGATACCAGCAGAGTGCGTAACTTGCCGGGTTACAATTACATCAGCGCACTAGCTCACTTTCATCTATCGGGAAATTGCGCGCTTTACAAAATTACTTATATTTCTAACAATAATAAATAAGCATTGTGTGTAATTACATGTAAAGTTATAGAGATGAAAAGCGTATGACTGATCAAGAAGCAATAATGCGCAGGGCATTCATTGTCCTAATTGGGGAGAAATTGATATAATTTATTGACACTCCGTGTTACAGAAATTATTGGCATCTAGGGTTCTAAATTATATCGACAGCGCGATTATCTATGCAATTATTTTCTCTCGATCGGAAATATCTCCGGATTTTTTTCAAAATCTTTTCCAGAATAGTAATTGCCAATAGTAGAATTTAGATATACCTGTTGTCGATCTTACTGACAAAGCTCTTTTGATAGTTGTTGCCCTTGGGACCGTGTTGGATGAAATACCAGAAGGAGCTGTTTCATGCAAGCGAACAGTTAGCGTATTCTCGTCATCGAAACGTCAACATAACGTTGATCTTTTGCTGGCGAGTTTCTCTGGCAATGTATTGTTAACAAAATGCAGAAGTGAAGCCGCAGTTGCGGTTATATTAAAACTAAGCGTAATAAGTATAAGGATTACGGCATCCCATGTGCGCCTCGTTTGACGAGAGACCGGTGCTTCTGTGACGTCGAGTCAATACTGAGTCACATATGACATTCACATATTCATATACATTTCGAATGGAACATAGAGACACATCAGGTAAAAACACACGAGACAATTGCTCACACAATAAGCTCGGATTTCTACGACACAAACTGGCAGTGCTACTACTTATGTATTATCGTTTCATACAAGTGAAAGATATCGACGTTTAACATTGACATTCTAATAGCCAAATACGACACGAATACGTCTACTTTTTATAAATTATAAAAATAACTCGTTCCACGTATTTACATATATTTACATATATTGCTACTTGTAATTTTCGCATCAACAGCTACTAACGGAAAATGATTTTAGAGAAACTTGCTTCACTGTTGTTCTACTCTTGCCATATATATATATATATATATATATATATATATATATATATATATCTCATGCTTAAAATAAATAAAAAAATTAAAAATTCAGAATATTAGATTGACGATGTAAGTCGCAATAGTAATTAAGTGACACAGTGAGAAGGTGACATGTGAAATACATTCGATAATATTTGGATATATAGCTAAGGCAGTGGATGGTGTTTTATCGGGCCCAAATTGATCTCTTTTCGAAGGCATGTTCAGCCTCTTAACGGAAGCCGATTTGATCTGCAATAGACATTTTTTTCTCTGAAGATGTTATTTCTATTTATAAACATGCAACGAAGCTGTCTTTCGGATTCTACACTTACCGCTCTATCGGTTTCGTCGCTATCTTTGCCAACTGAAACAAAAGAGAAAGAAAATCGTCACAATCGTGATTCACGCACCCTTTCTCTCTCGCTACACAGTTCCAAAAATAAATTAAAAGATTTAGAAATTGCACATACTTAAAAAAAAAACATGTTAACTATTTAAAAGCAAAATAATAATCTAAAGAAAATAACATTTTACTATGCCCTACAATTCAGATTCAATCGATATATTGTCTGATTTTGTAATAAAATGACACAATGTAGGTTTTCAATAAATAAAAATTATCACTGCTACATAAAAAACATCTGTGTATATCATGAATTAATATATTACAACTTTACGTCACAAGATCGTCCCTTCGCGCAGCGGAATCAATTCATATACCTAAATCTAGATACAGCCAAGGCGGCTTGTGGATGTCGCAGTGACATCCTCTCGCCCTTGCACCCGGATGCTTCACTATAATATCCCATTGCAGTATCCACTTGCTGCTCGCGTACTGCAATTTCTTATCGATACTGGGATATTTCTTTAATCCCCGATGCAGGCAACAATGCCCGCGCACGATATCAACACGTCGGCGTCGTTCATCGCGATCGATGTGCACGATACTTTAGTCAGCATGGCAAGGATAATGCACCTCAATATCGCGGATGTCTTTCATTAGTGATGGTGTTGCGTCACTGGTGAATCCCTTGAACGCGTCCAAAATTAGTCGATTAACACAGAAACGCTTTCAAAAATCCTTATTTGGACTTAAAAGTCCCAGGGAGTCCGGATGAGTGCTCCAAAAACACGGTATCCGCGCAATGTTAATAATTAATTATTTTGGCACGCATACGCCGGATGAGTACCTATATAAATTCATGACCATGCCGGGAGAACAATATATGCGCATTGCGAGCCATTTTAGTTAGCAAGCGTAGCTTGAATCGTACAACGATAACCATCTTGCCTGGTCACCTAAACCTTCGATCGTCCAAATGGCCCATCTGAGAAATTATTTGATTCACAGATGTGTCAAACATTAATTAGTATATAAACTCGATAAGCTCGGAAGTTAAAAAATGTGGAATAAATATAAAAAAAGTTTAACGTATCGACCGGAAAACAATTTCTGATATTCTGATGTAAAAGATGATAGTTCCGTATAAACACTATAAGACAATAATTCTTATTATTTTGTTAAACATAATATTCTAAACTGTGCAATTTCTCTATTAATGCACTTATATCCGTCGCAGATCAATATCGATACAAGACAGGAATTCACAGCCATTGTCCCGCTTTCAATTTCCGCAGCCACCCTCGTAGCACAGCGCTTTTCTGTCGCGGAATTTCGCATAATCGCGGATATAGACATTGAGGGAAGTGCCAGTTGGTATGCATCCTGATGCGGGACATGACTTTGCAATCATGAAATCAACAAAGAAGTTATATAACTCTCTTCATATATAACATAAGTACGAATCGCGTTATCTTTTATTTCTAGAACTCGCCATTATAAATTAAGTCTTATAATTAGATGCCATAATTTCTGTCATAATATAATTAATTCTTTATGATTGAATGTGATCACAATTAGATATTTATAAAGTATTTGAATTCTGGAATTTCTTTATTGTCATTTAAATTATTTCGCTTCTAAACGACTCCAAAATCAATCATTTCAAAGCCATTTATCACATTTTTACATATTATTAACATATTATATGACAAAAATAATATATTTTTAAATAACACATAATTTTTACAACAGATTTACACTTAAATACTTTAAATTAGGATTACATATTTTTTTCCTAAGATTTTTACGTGTAGTAGTTACAGTAACATTAACTTATGCCATTGTAATCTTATTGTTAGCTACAAAAATTATATATACCATTTTAACAGTATTGGATATCTTACATATTGCTTTACATTTGTACCCAAAGCAGCACTTTATTTCAATCATTATATATTTTTCCTTATAACACACGTTGTTTCTTAAGGTGGTCCTTTCGTGAGAACAAGTATTAGATAAAGTACCTAAATTTGATATATGTTAAATATACAGTAATAAGAGACATGTGTACGAAAAATCAAATGAGGTTACCGACACTTTACAAGAAATAAGTCATTCTAAATGTGCGTTCGCGGAGCGTGCCATTGTCATTCTATCCTTGTTTACATCTAATGAACGAGAAAGATAGAACGATGCAAATCGCCACGGCCGAGGTTTTCAACGAATAATACATGTGTACTTAGCGATCAGATGAATACATTATTATTCATGTCTTAAAATATTCTCTGAAGTTTCCGGATTTCGTACATACCTTGAAAATAAGGGCTTGCCGAATGTTTTGCTCTGATATATGAGGTTAAATAAGCGGTGGATCCACGCGCATATTGCTTTACTCGTACTGTCATGCCTGACCTAACCTGAATCGAATCCAACCGCACTACTATTGTGATATTTTTTTAATTAGTAAATAATTAAATACGATTAAATCGTGCGTGTAAAATCATGTTATATTATTATAATTATTGGAATGCTGTGTAACGTTTGTTTTCAATTACCTCATGACGGACTGTTACTTAATTGACTAGCTGGGTCCGCGAAAAGACCACCTTAATATGTATAATTCTAAAAATTTGTATAATTAATCAAATAAAATGTTACATACACACAATTATTAATAAATATAACTTAAGTAAATTTATTTTATAAATAAAAAGCAATTTAAAAGAATAACTTGACAGAATGTGAACTACCATGACCATGCATGCAATCCATTGTTATGGAACGCTTTCTGTCACTATCACAGTAAAGTTGTGCTCTTATCACATTAAATGCAGAAAGACCTTTATTTATAAAAATTAAAAATAAAAATAGCCCGAATGGGACGTGTATGACTTATGTAAGAAAAACGTAACGTACGCGCGTGAAACAGCAAATTATATAATGGAATATAATAAATCATACCTAAAAATAACACTGCGTACGAATGTAAAAAATTTCAGAAAAAATAACAGTTACGTCTGGCATGTTATTTTTTCGTGCGTGTAACGTGTCGTGCATAATGTAAATAACGTTATTTCCAACGAATGGAATGTCACGAGAGTGGCGCTATATATAGTATGAAAAGAATTTTGTCGCGAGAAGTTTTTTATTTTGCGGCAAAAACGATGCACTTTGCACGTTAGTTGATTTTGCGAATCAAACTTTCTAGTATGCTTCAATCTCGTTTCATTCTATTGTTTTGTACGTCCCTCTTCCTCATGCGCTTCTAGACGCAAAGAACGCAAAGGATGTGCTTACGTATGATAATCATTGCTGTAGATTCTTGGGACAAAGGTAAATAATTTACATTAAATTACTGTATTTACAACATATTTTATACTATGTTATTATCGATATCAATTATACACTACAGACATTGTTTTAATATTTTCTATATGTATAAGTTCATCACAGTGGTGTTAAGTGAAGAGCATTTATAAAAAATATTTACTATAAAACAGAAGTTGTATCTTAATTATGTTTAAAACCTAATAACTAACTAAATTATCTTGGTCCCGTTATACCCTAAAACCTCATGTAAACTTATTCTAATTAAAAAAATAAACCGAACACAAATAAATATAAGATTATTTTAAACAAAATTAATTTGTAAATTTCATTTTCACTCTCACAGGACCATATTATCTTTGCTGGTTAAACCGTTTAGAAGTATACGTTCATTAGTGTACGGTGGATCTGCAAAATTATAAAAAATAAATAAGTACATATATTACATAACAGTATATATTATAAGAAAATGTTCACCGACTGTGTTGAAAAAAAGAAGAAAAAGAGAGTGAGAGAGAGAGAGAGAAGGGGGGGAAAAGAGGAAGAGATCTTACATTTTGCGGCGAAAAATAATTCACATTTATTGAAAAAAAATGCACAAATTAAAGCAAGCCACAAAATTAAATGATTTTTCATGTATATTATCAACTCATACAAATGTACCGTTTACATCCATGCTCTTAAGACTTACCTAATTGGTACCACACATCTTTACCTCCCGCCTCCGCCCTAGCGGAGTTCAATGCATTACGTATCGCGATCGGAATTACACAACTCATGCAAAGCGGTGGTTCACCAGTTGCTGCAAAAGAATTTTTAGAATTAATAGGCATTCGATTTTTCAATCTTCTCAGATCTAGTATCTCTTATATATATGGTAGGGAGAATTTTTAATTTTAATTTAAGAAGAAATTTGCGAGATAAAATTATGAATTTTAAATTTTTTGTAATAGTTAAATTCGTGTATTCCATTTGATGTATTTTTATTAAAATATTACTTATCACGATTAATGATTAAGAAACTCTTCAAACCTCTTACGTGTGTTTTAAAATTTTTGCAAAGAGATTATCCAAAAGCTTTTCGTATGCGTACATATAGGGAATATTCAGCTCTTGTTACATATTCATGTAGGAAATATTCAAGTTTTGTTTTTATTATAAATGAAGATTCGAGAACGCGAAAGGATAAAGTTTTAGATTTCACCTTTTGAACGAAGAACACCAAATGTGTTGACCGAGTTTTTAAGCAAAGTTATGCGGAAATCCTCGGGAATATCCTTCACTCCTGGCGGTTTGTAATTCTACGACGAAAATAAGATTCTTTCAATAATTTAATCATTTATATGTATACATATCAGTGAAACGGAGAATTGTATCTTGGTGCTATATTAGCTTTATCAAAACTGAACGAAGATAACACATACCCAGGTTCTGTCATTCGTTAATACTCCTGTTTTAGGATCGTACACCAGATCCTCAGAAGTCCAGTATCCTATTCCCATCACGAAAGCTCCTTCCACCTGACCGACGTCGACCTCCGGATTCAAGCTTACCCCGGCGTCTTCCATCAAATCGACCCTCCTGATAATATGCTGGCCGGTTAACAGATCGATTTCAACTTCGGCAATGGTAACACCGTAAATGGAATAAGGCTTGAGCGTATCATCCTGCGTGGGCGCGTACCTGGGTAGGGGTAAGTGTAATGCATCATATTTAATGGAACAGAAAAATTCAAATTGAAATAATTTTGATAACGATATTGTTCAAGTTCATTCAGAGAAAGTACAGATGGGATATTTAAGCTGCACAATTTATCGCAAGTTTCTAATTCTTACAAAAAATATGATAATTATTCTTTTCGAATGAAAAGCGGTATCTTTTCGGAAAGATGTTAAAGAGTTCGATGACATAATATTTGCGCACAATAACAATGCATTATTATTGTGTTAAATGCAACTTAATAATGCTTACATATGACGCGCGCATAAATCAACATCCTTTAGATATGCAGTAAAAACAAGTTCCTGCCAGCTTGGATTCTTCATATCTTTTTTTATCGGCTCGAGTCTCTTCAGGATTTGTTTGCAGGCCTGAATCGTGGCCTAAAATCAATGCAACGATCGTTTTTATTAATCAATTTATTATGCATGAAATCGCGTTATTTTCCGAAGCATTGGAGGCGGATTAAATAGTGTTCTTACATATGCACTGGCCTCGCTAGTAATACTGCCTCCGGTAACCGTATTGTTGGGCGTTATTATATTATTGGTTGGTTTGACGGTGACTAAACTTAGGTCGATACCGAAAGTGTAAGCCGCCACTTGCGCAACCTAAAGAGAATATTATTTTTATTTAAATAGGAATAAAATACAAGCCACACACTAATTAATTATTTGCAAAATGTATAGGTGACTCCAAAGAAATAAAATTATGAACGTCTATAAATAACTCTTTCGAATCCATTTAATTGTGCTTAATGACATTATTAATTATCGTATAAATAATTTAAAAAATTTTATTGAATTTAATCAGGTAAATTAGGAAATAAACTTCACATTTACAACGTACCTTGGTATTTATACCTTGGCCGCATTCAATGCCACCGTGCGTCACGCAAACTGTACCATCGCGAGCGCAGACGGACACCATAGCATTGAACTGACCAAAATATCCGAGTGAATATTTCATAGGTACCAGGGCAATACCCTTTTTCTTCCAGCGATTCTCATTGTTGAACGTCTCAACGGCCCGCTTCCGCATCTCATAATCGGCCGATTTCGACAAATCTTTTATCATGGATTCTAACGCGGCCTTATCCACGTCGTTCATATTAGCCAATCTGACCTTTAGCGGATCTTTTTTCGTCACTTTCGCGATGTGTTCCATTATATTTTCAGTCATGGCCACTCCTTCCGTGGATCCTGGCGCTCGACAGTATGTGTTTGACGGTAAATCGGTTCGCACTTCGTATCCATTGAGGGTCCAATTGTCGTTGATGTAACAACTGTAAATAATTGGCAACAATAATTGTTGTCGCGTACAAACGTGGAAAATTAATAAGATTAACAAAGTCTATCAACAAGTTGTAGAGCATTTTAATATTCAATTTTATTTGAGATAAACTAATTACTCAATCACAAGTAACTATTTTAATTTTCTAAATATAAATACCTTCCGATGTGATGCACTACGACAAAAGCGTGGGGATCGTTGAAGTTGAGGCCGCAGTTGCCCCAATATTTCGAGTCGAGATGTTGAATAACTCCCTCGTCGTCTACCCCGACTTCGTATTCTTGGCGCGCAGCAACTCTTTTGCCCTGCGATTGCATATTGCTCTCGATAGTCGTGATGAATCGCGCTGGGCGATTCAATTTGTGACATACCAACGCGCAGGTACACGAGACTGCCGCGTTCCGCGAGATTTTTGAACCGTATCCACCGCCGATTCGCCTCACAGAGACATTGATACTACGATAAAAATTAAATTCAAGCGATTGTTACGCTAATTAAATTTTATTTCCGGCAATCTCTTTTAATTAATTTTTTTTTTTTAGAAGAGATAGAAGCATGCCCACTTTGATTAATTCCAATTTTACACCAAATAATCTGTTTTATTAACTTTATCAGAACGTTCACCAAAATCCGGTAGACTAATATTAAATTTGTTATGATATGAAGTTTCAGTATTAGGAAAACGTGTGCAAGTACTTCGGCACAGTTTGTGTAAAGTTAGAACTATTAATGATACTCTTTCTTAAGACACAATCGCGAGAGATTAATAAATTACCTATTATTTTTAACACCAAGGACATTTGCAATCGATATTTGAATGAGATCTGGCCATTGCGATGTTGGATAGACGTCCATACCGTCATCCGCAGGAATGCATACGCAGGCCTGAGTTTCCATGGTATAGTGATACTGAGGGCCGGCATGAAAAACGCCCTTTATCGTATGTTTAACATTATTTCCTATAAAATAACAGCAAATGTTAATAACAGGAATGCGATTACTTCAGTATATCATGCGCAATTCTGACGATTAGCAGCAGCTATTTATACGACTTTCCAATTATGCAGATAATATAAATTCCTCAAGTGATATTTTCAGTTATTTTTAATCTTTTTGATTAATAATCGTATGGTCGATAGTTTTCAATTATATCTTCTATCTCGAGTGTCACTTTCTTTACCTTTCTTTTTCGCTGGAACGCTCATGCTATGCATGAATCTGGTCTCGTCTTTCGTGGCGATCGCATCCTCAACGGTTATCACCGGCTTCCTCTTCAGAGTCTCAGTGTATTTGATTTCCACTAACTTTGCGGCTTCATTGGCCAGATTATGCGTCTCGGCGATGATCACGCCAACCGGCTGACCGGCACAGAGTACTTCCTTTTCGGCGAACAACAACTCGTCATTTATCAACATCATCAACTGATCGGCAGCCGAGATACACAAATTCTTGCCGGGTATGTCTTGAGCGGTGAAGAACGCCACTACCCCCTTCATAGCAAGTGCCTTGCTCGGATCTATGCTGTTTATTTTACCATTAGCGACTTGCGTAAGTACGTAAGCGCAGAATACTTCTCCGGGATACGGTGGTAGATCATTGCAATACTGAGCCTCGCCCGATGTTTGCTGGATCGCCTCCAACTTTACCGTAGGCTTGTTCACTGGCCATGTATTTTTGTCCGTGTCATAGTCCTGCGTGCCTGTGATCAGATTTTTTTCGATTAAGTCAAAGCATTTTACAATTTTAAAAGCGAACGCAAGATATATTTTTCAATCTTTAATTTGTTTTATTTTTTATAAGAAAACAAAACGAATTTTTGAATCCTCGTGGACGTAGAAATTCTTAAACAATGTATATTCTCAAAAATTTGACCGTCACTTTATGCCTACCTGAAGAGAGATCTCGTTTTAACATGGAACCTCCACTGCGAAGTTTTGAATTCAAATTCTCCGGCTTGATGCTCAACACAAATTTGTAAAATAAACCTTCGGCAAGAGTCTTGCGAAATTCCGGCGAACCATCCGGCAGCACATGATCAGGTTGCAACTCGTTATGCAACGTTTCCAAGGCTGTCTTCAGCACTTGCTTGTCAAGGATAGATTTACCCACCAGCAGTTCTTCTGTCCTTTTCGCGTGCAAGAAATGCTCATTGACGCCACCGAAGATGATGTTAGGCTTCTCTAGCACCTTCGCGTGAAATATTGTGAATATGCTGAACGAGTGACTAATGATAGTGTAAAATATGTGTAATATAATTCGAAAAGATTTTTTTACCTTGCCGCCGCCGTCGAGTTTGAAGAGGAAACCAGCGTTGATGTGCGCATGGGCGTTCTGGGCTCTAGGCATGATCTTGTAAGATCTGTATTCGTAATCGTCGGATAGTGCTGGTAACGCCACGCTATAGATTATCTTGTGACGCATATCTGTCTTTAAAAAATCCTGCAGCATTATGTTTTTCTTGACGCCCGGTGCCTCGAGGATATGTATTTGAGTACCGGCTGTCTCCAGCATCAAGAACAAATCAGATGGAAATTCATTGTGTGCGTGCTTAATCATCAGATTGCCGGCGATGCTGCCGATGTTACGCACGGGCACGCTGGCAATCAGATCGATATGATGGGCCAGGTGATGCAGGTACTTAAATCCGTTCTCGGACGAGTACTTCTGAAAGGTCTCCATCGCCGTGGTGAGGGATATGCTTCCGCCCAGGGTTAGCGACTCATTAGTTTTTTCGATGCGACGCAAGTCTGGGATGTCGTTTATGTCGATGTGGAGGTTGTTTTTGCCCACCCGATAAACACCTGCAGGATTATGTTCTCAGAATTGTGTGCATATTTTTTAATTTACATCAGCAACTAGTACTATTATTCAATATTGATTTCTCGTTGATTGCAATTAACGAGAATTCTGAAATCTTGTTTTAATATCGCGTGTTTGGCATCGCAAAATCGCTATTACTCAAGAGAAAATATTATTTGTTAAATAAAATTAATAGATACGCAGGATATTTTATATCTACCGTATTATTTTTCTATGAGAATTTAATAGTTGAAAAAATGATGTGGTGTGATGTACTTTTTATATTGGCTCTGTATTTAAATAGAAATGTATTATACTTTTTTATTTAAATATCAAAGCCCCCAGTATGAAACCATGAAGTAAATATTAATTTTTATGATAGATAAAAAGCATTCGTTTGTTCATATTTTTAAAAGAGCTATATAAAAAAGCGTTATTAATTATAGATATATTATGCTATCAAGAATTATATTATTTTCGGAAGGACTGCAATAGATCTAGAAAAGTCATCAAATCGCCATACACATTATATATATTTTTGTATCAATTTGTTTTTATATCGTGCAAGTGAAATGCAAATTACCATGCGCTGTATTTCCGCCGTTTAATATATACGTTGCATCCGGTTTCTTTTGAAATACCGCAAATAGATTTTCGATCGAATAAACTTTATAGAATTCCGCGTCCGCCAACTTTATATTCAACGTATTTCCATCTGTAAAATGTTTATCGACGCAATTGCCTTTGCACGGCATTCCATTCTTCGGGCAGGTTTTGACTTTGTAGATCTCCTACGAATTTCATTATTTTATTCATGATGTAACATTTAGACGCTACGAGGAAGTGTTCCATAAAATCAAAGTAATAGCTACAGTTGTACATCGCGTAAAACAGAATTCTGTATGAAAGCAAGATAAAATTTTAGCAATAATTTTGGAAATACAAAAGTGAAACTTTTGCGTATAAAATAAAATATTTGGCGCGGGCACCTCAATATCGCGAATGTCTTTCACCAGCGATGTGGGTGCGTCACTGGCAAATCCCTTGAACGCGTCCAAAATCGGGCGATAACCCGTACACCGACAGATGTTACTACCGAAGGAATTTTCGATTTCCTGCATAGTCAATTTTTTGTTCTGGATAAGGCTGAAAATTACAATAATAAAGTGCATACATGTAAATGTTATTTACATGCTCTTAGACTTATGCATTGCAACATTTAAGTGTAATATGTTCACTTCCGCACGCATCATTATTTGTGTAAATTTATGGTTTGTTTATAATTTATTTGAGATTTGATAATTTTTTTTACTAATCACATATTTGCTAATTTTTTTGAGATATTAGATGTTGCTCGTGTAGAAACTATACTCGTTTACTATATACAACGACAACAATTTCAAAGACAGTTTCTATATTTGATTGTATATATATATATATATATACAATATATATATATATATATATATATATATATATATATATATTATTGTATCATTTCTTTAATATAATAACTTTAATTAATTTTTCATACACACACCTGTAAAGATTCATTACCATGCCAGGAGAGCAATATCCACATTGAGAGCCATTTTTCCCCGCGAGCGCAGCTTGAATCGAGTGATAACCATCTCGTCTATTTCCTATACCTTCGATCGTGTGAATCGTCCATCTGCGAATTTATTTGTGAATACGGGCATCATATAATACTAATATAAATTCTAATAAAGTTAAAAGAAGTTAAAATAAAAGGATAGAAGAAAGTTTAACGCATCAAAAATCTTTTTCTAGCGAGAAAAGACGTGTAACGTCATAAAATAAATATTTATTTCTTTAATGTGAAACTTGAATATAAACTTTTTTCGATTGATTCACGCATACCCGTCGCAGATTAATATCGGCACGAGGCAGGAATTCACAGCCATTATCTCGCCCTTGATTTCCGCAGCCACGATACAGGCGCCACAACCACCCTCGTGGCACATCGCTTTTGTGCCGCGGAGTTTCGCATAGTCGCGAATGTAGACGTTGAGGGACGTGTCAGCCGGAATGTTCCCCGATACTGAAAACGATACGGCCATTGTAATATCGAAATGATAGTTATAAATTCATAAAACGCGAACACGAAGCATATTGTACCGACTTTAATTTCGCGATATTTCAAAAGCTCACCGTTATAATTAAATTTTTACAATTGAATGTTAAAGCTTCTGTTAGCACAATTAAATTTTCGTAACTGAATATAATGGTTTTTGCCGACGTAACTACGTTTTCCAGCGTTATATACTTGCATTATATGCACATAATTAAATTGCATAATTTCTACCGTTGTGTAATTAGAATTACTCATTTTGCTATTTAATAGAATTACATCTTTTCGTCTTTAATTATATTATCTATAATATTGAAGAATACGTACTCGTGTGTGATATTCCATTTATGGTAAAATTAATGGATTTTCCGGTCTCCCTGCAACGAAGCGCATATTAGATTACATGGAATATTAACATTATTATCAATCGAGGAAGTATAGATAAATATGTGATATAGGATATATAAGAATTATTTTTATTTATCAGTTTCTTGACGATATATAATAAGTTAGATTAAATACGCGTTAATAGAGTCGTTTATCTTGGAATTTTCATCGTGAAATATATATATCAAGTGCAGTGTTTCCGGAAATTGATAATGAAGCTGCGCACAGATTTTGATTTATTACACACGCTTAATGTATAAGTTGGCGTGTATTATGAATTCATTATGTAGCGCGAATAGCGATAATAAAAACTTACATTATCGTCGACATCGTTATTCGTCAATTGTGCCAAAGTACGCGCACTGGTAATCCTTCGTCCACCGATATATATACGAGTCTTATCAGATATATCTACACCTTTTGAAATACGGAAAAATTATAATTATCAGATATCATAATTTTTTTTTTCGCTATGCACGAAGCAACGATTATAGCAGCGACGAAGATCGTGTAAGTCGAATGACAATGCACAATTCTCGAAATAAGCTCATGGATATGCTCATTTATTTGAATGTTAGCACAGGTATATAAAGCGCAATGATTTTTTATGGCCATTGAATGAGAAATGGCCATGATATTTTACATTTTGCGTGTATGCGTGTGATGAATAATTGAAATTTTCACTCCATCACTTAAATAAATATAAATTATCTATTATGCGCCAGTAGAACGAGCAGATGTGTTTCTGTCTCGAATGTAAATTCATTAAAAAGACAATGTCCACGCAACATGCATTCGTATTTTTATTGCTTGACATTTTAACGTTGCCGAAAACAGTCCCACCGTTTACGTCAGAAGCAATATTCTTTATTCTTTCGTTTATCAGCTATTTTCGAGACGAATGTAAGATTTGTGTACACAAACAACGTATATATGTATGCTTATAACGTTATTGCTTACGTTAGATAATTTACGTAGAATCACGCAACACATCGGCTGCGGTCCGATTCACGTTCACAACGCTGTAAGCATCACTCTATCTTCGTTTGACATTCGATGTGCAACGAAGACAGAATGACGCTTATAGCGCTGTGAGCGTGAATCGGACCTATTATTGCTGTCTACCTATGACATATATTATGAGATTGTAATTAATATTTTTGTCATCTCTATATTTTTACATCGTATCTCTTTATAAAATTTAAGCTACCATAAGACCGAGAGAGACTTTTGATTGTGATTTATTGCTGGGAACACGCGAGATTAACTCGACACAGGATAAAAATCTCGACACAGGAGAATAAAAATATTAATGATAACTTGTTGCTCGAAGCCATAAACTTACGCAGTATTATGTGAGATTAAACTACAGAAGAAATATAGAAAAACGATTGTACAAGGTTGCATGCAATTATGACGTATGATTTAATGCTGTTTAGCAATCTTTAAGCCATTATGTAGTCATCGCGTAATTTCGAGTTTCTCGCAGAAGAGAAGAAAAGTTTAAAATAATACACATATATATGTCTAATGTATATATGATAATATTCTCTTTATTTCTATATATGCATATATAAAGTCGTATGAAAATAAAATACGATCCTCACTTTTAATGTCACATGGATATCGTTTTTATTTTTTAAATAAATTTGCATTCAAAACAGAAATACATCTCTCGTTCTATAAGATCTCGTACCAGATAATTCATACTTATTCAGTTGATGGGACAAGATTTCACACAATGTAAAATATCATAACTTTTTTATTTAATAGTCATAAAAAAATTATTTCGCTCCATATATGTGTATGTATATACAGCATATATGTAGAGATAAACAGAAGAAGCGGCAGAAAGACAAAGATCCGAGAAATAAAAGAACCTGACACCGAAATCAATGTCAATAAGAAAGGATCAAGTAAAAAATTTGCCTGATCGTATTGCATTCGACCGTTTAGTTACATATAGCATAACGGGTTTCTTAAAAAGAAGAAATAAAAAATAAGGAAAAATACAGAATGATGAAACAAGCCAAGAATTCGCAGATGTGCATAGCAAGTAAAAGAATTTTTAAACACTGGAAATAAAGATTGAAAGCAAGAATAATATCAAGAAGAATAAATAACTGAAGTAGAAGATTTCGTTGCATGCACAGGCATGACGGTCGAGTAATTTTCTTGATGTGAATCTATGCAACACAATGGAATATGCGATCTAACGAGTTTACATAATCGTACATTGTTATTCCCTTATTCGCGAGATGTCTAATCCATCGCGAAAGTATTTATGTGCCCCGATCGTATGATGAATGGTCGCCGATGTCGTCAAATTTTTTTTCTAATAACGATAATAATGCTCGTTTTATCTCTTCTGAACAATTGATTTAACGCTCGTTTTGGTCATCGCGCAAATGATCATTAGCGAAGAACCTTGTTTTGCACCCACCTTATTTAGCACGTCATATGTAATCACATTTCGTAGTAATGTATTCAGATTATGAATAACGTGGTCGTTACGCGCGCCGGAAGCACTACTTCAAAGATCGTAACGCTGATAGTTGCTGATAACTCACATCCGCGCACAACGTTTAATCTTAACTTGACTGTGTAATTTTGTAATCGTAACTATAAAGTAGTGTTTAAACGCGCTGCAAGGAGCATGATATAAAATGGATCCGTGGAAGCTTATTTCGCGATACGTTACGCAATCTTAATCTGAGAAGTCGGAAATTGATTTTACATTGTATTCCTTTTTGCCCATTTTTTGTTACTATTGTGAACATTTTATTGGGGCTATGAGAAGTTAAAATTTAATAACTTATTGTCTCTATTGTCTAATTAGGAAAGAGAATTAAAATTTCCTTGTTATGTGAAAAAGATATAGATATACATAATTAATGTTTATTTTAATTATACATTATTGAAATGTATATTAAAAGTCTTGAAGTCAATCTTTGACAAAAATTTATGCTGTATTAATTTTTTAATTAACTTCACCGCAATTATGCAGCTTCAATTTATTTTAATCCCTCTATTGTTTTATATACATAGAGAACACCGTAAAACGAAACAATTTTACGAAGAGCCGAAGGCAATCAAACACTTGACTTCTATTTTTTTAATTCAAGAATAAAAAAGACACTTGTTTCTTGTGAGCAATGTTTTTTTCTTTCGTTCTATCGCTATAACGAAATGCAGGAAACATTGTGATTGCATTCGTTGAACATTTTATTGATTCTTTTTTATCTTCTGTACGAATGGGGTGCGGGCACATACATAGATACGAGCGTTAAATAATTAAACTGTATAAAACAATTGATACACTAGTATGTCGATCATTTCAATATTCGATGCTAAAAATATAGAAAAAGTATGGATGTAAATAATATCAAAATATGAATTCGTTGAAATAACACCAATTTCTGTTTTTGATGGCTATTTCCTAACAGAAACGCTGTGACGAGACAAAAGAAGATATAAGAGAAATATCAGAAACCTGTCAAAAAAAGCAAGACATAAACAGGAACGAAGACGTATCGCATAGATTATATTTTATCATCCGGTTTCAGTTCCAAAAGACGCTCAAGCATTTAAACTACACATTAAAAGTGCACCTTTTTATCTACGCTGTCATTAAACTGTCTCTTGTTGCGGTTATTGAGCTTTTTTTGCAGTATATTTTATACCGATATGCGTTGCATACGGAAATATCGACATTTCGACATTTCTGTCCTGAATTACACTCGAGCAGTCGATTTCGCATATATGATTTCTCTTGCTCGTCGATTCTAATATCTTTCTTACCGCGCGTAAACCGAATGCGTGGATAACATGATGAGAAGTGTCATCATAAGCAATTGTCTTAGAGATTTCTGTGAAATATGAATGTTACGAAATAACGGAAGAAAATGAAGTATTATGAAAAATAAAGAAGTGCGTCGATGGAGATGATAGAATAAATGTTGCGGGCGTTTGTTTTTAAGGGGCACAAGAGTTAATTTGAAAATCTCATTTGCGTGAAAAAGAATCACTAACTATCTTTTGTATAAATTTGTAAGATTATAAACTGCGTGACGTTTCTTCAAATGACTTGCATATTTTTTCACGCGTCGATCGTTTAGAGACCGCTCTAAAAAATGCAAATATCATGCATGTAAGAGGCGAGAAATCAAATGTTTTCTACTCATGTAACATACATTCAACAATATTGCATAAAAAATTGCTGATATCATCGTTATGAAACAAAATAATATAAAGGTGTAATTACGTTTATTTTTGCAACTTTTTTATCTTACGCAAGCAAATTTCGTAATAATTTGATAAAGCAGTAATACACATAGATATATGAAAGATAAAAACGGAAAGAACGAATTGAACGTTACAAGGCAGTTTATATGTTCAAATCTTTTTGCGTCTTATTATAAAAGCGATTCTTATTTACAAAAAAAAAAAAAAAACAGTCGAAGAGAAGAGATAAGAACAGAACGGGGAAAGAATGTCTTGAATAATGTCGCATTAAAATTGCACAGTATAACATTAAGAGGCCTGACACCGTCACAATGAGGATCAACTTTATTAAAACTGATGACCAGTGAAAGTAGATTGCTCGCCATTCCTTCTCTGCACGAACAATATCGCCTTATAAAACTGCGAAAAACGCTTTTTTCTTTAAACAAGCTCGTTATTACAATCTTATACGTTAAAACCATTATAATTTCGATGAATTCTCACGAATTAAGGTTGTCTCATGGTTATCGAGAACCCGACGAAATTATTACGGCGCTCTCCGTCCCCAATCGTGCACGTTAATGACCTCGGCAAGACAATCGAGCGTGATAAACGGTTACGTAATAGAGAAAGCGTCAGGATAATTTTCATTTGTCACTCGACCTACCCCAAATTACTGCTGGCGGTCGTACCCATAACCGAACCGCGACAGCTGGTGCCGATAGTCCAGATAGGCGACGGTCCACGTCTCCGATTAATTCTGCGAAGATGATTCAAGGCTAAATTGATTAACAAGAACTGTACGGATAGATATAGTTCTGCCGGAGCTGGTAGCGCGAGCGAACGTGACGGTATCTTTTGGACTTGTCCGCTGATCCTACTCCGCTCCGTATTTATAACCGCGCTACATATAATAGTTTCGCGTGAACATTCGCCATACCCCTTCCATATCAAAATAGTAGGAGTGCGGCGATTATCGTGTCATATGGGACATTTCAATTATATCGGATTACGCGCGTCCGGCGCGTCTAATCGTCGAATTTCAGAGCGCTCTCGCGTATCCGAAAGGGAAAGGGAAGAAAGGGCGTGTAACGTCGCCGATTTTGTCTCGCTCGAGCGATCGCGCACGGATAATATAACTGCGAAGATTCAATTGATGACGAATCACGAAGTATTAATTGCCCTCGCATGCTGCAGTCAATTGTTCTCGTCTATCTTCAAACGTGTCATAGCTGCGTTTAGGTAATATCCAATCCAATCGTTGCGCAGTATGTACAAAAATTTTTTATCATGTTATAATCAATGTGCCAACGTATACGATGTGTTGTTCTTATAAAACCCATCTTAATTAATTGCGACATTATCTGCGAGGTCTAAGTATATGTATATACGTTGCATACTGACTTAAAGTACTTGGGAAACAATTTACTCAGTAATGGGTATTTAATATATATTTATGAAAATTTATTCTTCTTTATTTTTATCTTAAGGGCAAGATTTAAATTATCCAATATTGTCAATTTTTAATTGAAAAGTGCATATATGTATAGTTTACTCAGCAAATGCAATGGGTATGTATAATATATATATATATATATATTTAGGTAAATTTGTTCTTTTGTATCTTTATTTTACGGCAAAATTTAAATTATTTAACGCTATTGATTTTAAATAAAAGCATATATATAAATAGCATATATTATTAATATGCAAAGCTATCGATATACGATAAATAATTGGTTCAAAAAAGAAATATTATGCGGATTTTCTTTTGTTATACATATTTTTATACATTTATAGCACGTCTTCTTAAAAATACATTTTTAAAAATTATGTTACAATCACACATGATTATATATTATTTTCTGTTATATTGACTAAAATGCAGATTCGATGATTCTTATAGCGTCATAGTTTCTGGACTTATTGACAAGCAATAATCACACGCACTGATCAATCTCGCTTAAGCTGTTTTATTTTTGACACGTGTTACAAGATAAATGCGCGCTCGAGAAGGCTCGAAAGGAGAGAACTCGTTACACGTCAAACTTGTTTAATTAATGTTCTCGCGGAGATTAACGACGCTCCTACGCGCGTTTCTTCGCGGTGCATGCGTATGTCGTGAAGACGGTACCTTCTCAGTTGCCTCTTGCCATTTCAAGGGGTAGGCTAATCGGTTGCCCTTGTTCCACGTGTAGAGCTCCTAAAACGAAATGGATGCTCAAACGCGATACGATATAATGATAGAATATGGTGAGTCGTTATGGATAAAAGCACGTACCTTAGTCTTATGATTATAGCTGACTGACGTGGTCTTGTGGTAGGGGTTCGTGAACGACAAGTTTACATCCAGCGTTGTATTTTTGTAGAGATCGAGGGCGTATCTAAGGAATTCGGTCGAGTCGCGGATAATAATGATAAATAATTATAATTTTTAGGTCAGAAAAAAAGCTAATCCGAATATACAGCACAGATATTCCACGATTATTCGTGGATATGCCTTGAAAATATGCGATATAGTAAAAAGATAAGACATAACATAGTGCTAAAAATTAAAAGAGATATTAAGGACATTAGGAAACATTGAAAGTCCAAGTATATATAGATTAGAATTTCTACGGGTTTGTGCCTTATATCGTAATTTGAAGGGCAATTTGTCATTCGCGTTACCGTATTTCCATAGTATTGTTGGTGACGTTGCGTATAGCGTAAAGCACGCCTCCCGCGATAAACATCTCCGCGAATCGACGGTGATCGATACTGATATTCCACGCGTACTGTATCTGCATTTCAATTGGATCCATTTTCACCACTACTGTATTTTTATGCGTACCGCTGCAATTAGGTGATAATGGGTAAATGACCCATAAACCTGCAGAAACGCCACATTTTTACATATCATATTTTACGTATAACGTTTTCATTTGTAATATTTAATTCTGCGTGAAAAAGCGGATAAATATTTTAGTTTAATTATCCCTCTTTAATTTATATAACGAACATTTGCCTGCCGCTCGTTTTACCGTTTTCGTCCACGTTAATATCCGTGTAGGTGAAATTATGCGTGTAGAGATGGTTTTGGCCGTCGACCTCCAAGCACGGAAGCATCCGCTCGCATTTGGGTAAAAAGTCGGTGCACGCCCGGTGACCCGAGAGATCGTATCGAAGTATCGACGGTCGATTCATAGGGTTATAGAAAAACGACTTGTCGTAAACCACGTGCCCGTTACCCTAGAAGAGAACGTCGCGACGGAGCGGATTAAATTCTCGCTTCAAGCTTCTTCTCGTTAGACATGAAAAATTTTTTTAACCAAATACATCCATGCTCTTATTTTATCGTTATTTTACAGCTAGTTAAAACTCTTCTGGAGCTGTGTGACTATAATTAGAGATGTCTCTCTGTTATCCTTAAGCTGCTGACCTGAAAAGGAAAGTGTAATAATTTTGGATCAGTCGACGTGTTGTTGTTAAAGTGCTCCTTCGTTTTGTATTCGTAGATGAAGGACGTCTCGTTGTGGCGGGTGACCCAAAGTCTGTGATCGGGCATGATATCGTTACTGGAGGACGTATCGTACATCCAACTTCCGTAGTGATCGTCCCCTTTCAGCACAGGTTTTCCTATCGCCTCTATGAAACCCTCTGCGAATTTACCAACGTCGGTTATTAACTTTCGAGTCCCCAAGTCGGGGAGTTCGCGTGGAAGGAGCTTGTTTTTTAGCCGATATTACGGGCACTCGTGTTTAACGGAAGTGCCGCCAGTTCGTTAATTGCATAAACTTCCGCGATATTGCGATCCTTCGGTCATTATAATGCACAGTTCTCCCGCTGTGTACTTGACCCCGCCGCTATGTACGCGCTTGCACATAGCAAAGATAAATAAAAGTTAAATCCAAAAGAGACCCTAATCCGTCCCCAATGTGAAATTAAAACTTTATTTCAATTACTTTCATTTTAAATAAGTTTTTGATTTTCATTTCTTTTGTGAAAGTTAATTAGTTGTGTGTGACTAATAGATTTATAGAAATTATTCAACACAAAATCACCCCGAGAAGATACCTTTTCATTTACATTATCTTTTTTTTTGTCGCATCGATTAAAAGTTCTCGACACGTCCGTTTCGCTAAATTTATATATACTGATTTATATATTCTTATGTCATGGAAATGAGCTATGTATGCGTTTACATCGCAGCTTTACACATCTACTTCCTGAAATTAATTGATCTACCCTGTGCAGGAACGCATTGTTGGAATACATTAGTTAGAATTGATTAAACGTACCGGCTAACCGCGGCGGCAGCCACGTATTATTAATATCTCTCAACGGTTGAACGTGCACGTGGTCCATTATGTCTAGGTACGTGCACTTCGGACACGTCGTGCAGGTTTCTTGCGCAGGAATGCACGATTCTTGCTCCTGATCGACGCTCGTGGGCATTGGATAGCCGTACGTTACATGCTCCATCTTCCCCATTTTGTATTTCTCGAGATCCTTTACGTCGTCTAGCATTTATTATTATTAATTAGAAAACACGAGCAGAGTCGTTTCTTAGAGACAGGTGTTAGGATCAATCTTCGAAAAAAATGCATTGAAAGAAATTAAATTTCCAATCTCGGAAAATCTTAGAAATTATACGATGGATATAGAAGTGAGCTTTTCGTTTCTCAGAATTTGTATTAATATTTTATAACAGAAGTGACAAGTGTCAGCCTGGAAATGCTGCGCTACGAGATAACGCAGAGTAACAATTTACACGGACATTCACCTCGAACTCGGAGGTCTTACTCCTATATTCTTCATATTCCGTTGTAATTAATTAGTAAATTCTGTAGCTCTAATGGCTCTTCGTAATTCTATTATCAATGCAAGGTGAAATACGAGGTATAATCCGAGGCAAAACAAACCGTCTACTATAAAGGATCCCTTGACAACGTCAAGATCGTTTTTTGCCACGCAGTGGTAGGTCCCGTGATCCGACGAAGTCACCCTCGCGATTCTCAGCTTCATCTTCAGCTTTTCAGAATAGTTTCACGTATTGTAAAACACCTCATTTGTTGCTAACGTATAGCAAACGAGCAAAAACCATTTATTATCGAGATTTATATGATAAAACATGCAAGTCACGTTTGTTAAAATAAAAAGAGGACTCTAAGAAAATCGCGTAACAAGTGCGATATAATTGCGCGGATTCAGCGAAAGTCCGCGGATACAGGTTCGACGGGTTACCTTATAATTATCGCGCCTGTCGTAAACCTCCGTTCTGTACTTATCCGACATTTTCAGGCGACGGCCGTCACTGCGTTCCCAATGTACCACCGGCTCGGGAAAGCCTTCCACCTCGCATTCCAATGTCGCCGGATTTTGGTTTCGCACGAGTACCACTTGGTTGCGTATGCGAATGAACGGCGAAACTGGAACGCGATCGATTATCAATTTTAGCCACATATGTGCCATCGATTCGAACAAAACTGGTTCTTTCCGAGTTATTTTAATAATATCAAAACCCAGAGGACATTCATGCACGTTACTTTGCAGTTCCACGCGAAATCTTTTAGAATTTTTAAACGCGTCGCGATACCTTCTTTACATTCACAATAAAATACATATTACAAATAATATAAAGAAAATTATTTTACGTGTAACGTTTTAAAAAGAAATTACTGAATAAAAATAAAGAACAAGAGAGTATATCGAAGATAATCTAAAGTTTTACATAAGAAACTTAAAAATATATATATAATATATACATTCATATATTTTATATTATTTTATATTATAATACATATTACACGCTATTTTTCTCGTATATAATTTCTTATGTAAAACTTTAGATTTAAATTGTCTCAACGTTACTTTATTTTTAATTTTATAATTTTATATTTCAAAATGCTACGTTTTATCAAAAAATGAAAAAAAGATATATATGTTTTAAATAAGATTGAAACGTCCTTACATCTGACTTGAAGCTTGAACCTCTTGGAGACTGCTGGAGGTATTCCGTTATTAGCGTTGCACGCATACTCGCCCATGTGTTCCCGGGTCACCACGCTGATGTTGAATGTATGGCCCGTAACAGAGCTCACTAGAGTCGCAAGATTTATGGGAATGTTCGTTAATCCCGTTCTATCCGCCCGCTACTTATTAAAGAGAATTAAAGAGTTTGTTTATACCATGCCAGGGGCCCATGGGTATCATGGAACCGTCTATTTTGGTCCATTGTATAACGGGCTGCGGTTTTCCACTCGCGGCGCACCTCAGCCGTATTTTGCTACCTTCGAGCACAGAAATCACGCCACTTGAGTTTAACGACGGTGTAATCTCTGAAATTTTCGAAGACTGTAATATTCTTCGTAAAATATCGTGATAGTTAATATGATTATCTTGCGGTAATATATAAAACAATGTAATGAATAACGTATAGTGTTTTACCACGAAAGAGAAAGAAAAAAAAACAGCGATTTGGCTAAGACAGTAAAGCCAATAGGCCTTACCAATGATGGATGGCGGTATTAATAGGTCATTCTCGTTGTCATCGTTCATGCGTAACTTGTATGCCTGTATGCCTGATTTGCCATCCTTCCCGGGCGCTCCTGAATGACCAGGTGGGCCTATCTCTCCTGAAACATAAACAAGTTGCTTGTAAAATAAATGAAATGAAGATATGACGGAACTGTCATTACTTACCGCGAGGTCCTTGTGGTCCCTGAAGTCCCATTTGCCCTGGTCTTCCTATAAATGAATATAAAATGTCAATTAATCTTTCATCTGCGAGGTATTACAAAGAACGTACTATTCTGTTGTTATACTTACGATATTACCTAATTTATAACTTAATTAAAAAGTAAAAATGTTTTAATATAAGAACAACTTCTTAAGAATTGAAATTAGAAAACTAATTGTAAGTCTTCAATTTTTAGAGAATTAATCAAGGAAAAGATTTAATTTAGCAAGTTGAGAAATTAGATTTTTTTCTCTCACGACCGCAATTATTAAAATACATTTTTTAAATTAAAAAGTATTATATTAAAGAATAAAAAGGTTTGTCAGTTAAATAAATATGCATTATGGAAGAGGCTGCTTTTAATGCGAAATTTTTATTTCGGTCATTCGCATTCTCTCTCTACGTCGAACCTCCAATTGCGATACATTGTCAAGTACTATTCTACATTCAAACGTACCGTCCGTTCCGTTTCTTCCAGGGAGTCCAGGCGATCCGTTCATACCCGGCTTACCGTTGCTTCCTGGTACGCCGTCCAGACCACTTCTACCGGGAATACCGTCCAAACCGGGCTCACCCGGTACCCCGTCCCTTCCGTCGAAACCCGGTGGCCCGATGTCACCCTTGGGCCCTCGAACACCAGGATGGCCTGGAGGCCCCTTCAGGCCGTCCATCCCCCGAGCACCCGGCAGACCCGGTTCGCCGGGTGTACCCGGATTTCCGGGCGCTCCGGGGAGACCTGGTGGACAATACTTCGCAGACGAACGGCAAAAGTTCTCGATCACGTCATACTGGAACGCAAGTAAATAAATATATACATACTCGATTTGGTACACATTAAGTTAAGCACTGAAATCTGACTGTCCTGTATTAAAATTTCTAAAATTGTAGACATTTTTTTAATAACGAAATATTTTTGTGACCTGATTCTCTGCAGACGTTTTGAAGTAATGTTGAAAAAATCTTTAGCTATTTCTCTCTGATATAGTGATACATTTGAAATATTTGAATTAAAAACGAATTATCTTGAAATATTGAAATTAAAAACAAATTTCTATGAATATTTTTATTTAAAATATAAAATAAGGTCCATATATTTTTCTTATTGGGGTCTGTTGAAATAATGAAAATAATATGTTCATATTCGCACGAGCGTTATCATTATTTTAATGGCGTTATTTTAACGACGTTATTTTAACATCATTATTTTAATAGAGAAAATAGGTGTAACAGATACTTAGCAGCTATCTCCGAGTAGGTATCTTCTACATATACGCAATGTTCTATGTAGGTTGACGGAACTCGTCAAGGAACATCGCGACAACGCTCGGCAAGTTTGAGGAGAGGATGTATTCACGGGGATGTATCGCGAAACAGGTAACTAGTTCTAACAATCACAGAGAACTGACTTGTATTCGTGTGTCGGCGTTAAACCAGACCCAATCCTGACCTCCGGCCACCGTTGGCGAAGACTCGGAACCGGATACCATCGGGGAGGCGGTTACCTTCTTTGTACCCTGTATCTCCTTGTCATCTCGGATCTGTAACCGAGCGGCCCGTACAATCCCGCGTTATTAAAGGGGGAAGATCTGGAGATACCCTCGAGAAATTAAATTGGGAAACCCGCTCTTAGAAGATCTCGGAAAATTAAACGCTGGGGAATTCAGAAGGCGAAATTTCTCTCATTTCTTCTCGTTCTCCGCAAAATTTTTCTATAATTTTCTTTTTTCACATATCTTTCTTTATCTCGTGTAATTGCCATTTTGATATAATTGCGTGAAGCTCTTTAGTTTTATACATAATATATTTTTCGTTGCAAGAGGTACAGTGCGAGAAAATTGCAAGTTTCAAAAACAGTTTCTTTTTGTAAATTAAAAAAAAATTGGAATTTTTGCTTCACGTAGACGATCGGATTTGCGTCGATTCCCTTTTATTCTTGAGAACATTTTTCCTGGCTATATTGTATACATACCCGACTGGATATATCCGAAACGGCATTGTCCTCGGCGGTTGGCAACGCGCTGCTGCGTCTTCGTCGCGGAATTGCCACGGCCTCCGCCGGGTACTGGCTTTTTACCCGACGAAGATCGCTCTCCACGTTCGTGACGTACTTATACAGATAGACGGACGTGAAAAACTGAATGATAAATTGCAGCAAAATGAGAGCGAGCAACACTCGCGGCTGGAGCATCCAACGTTGCACCAGTAATGCACTCTTGCTGTTCATGTTGACGGACGTGGTTTTACTCCTGTGAAAAGTCACGCCTGAAAAAGCCCTTCTCGCATTGCGACAAATTACCGCCAATTCGATAAAAAATAAATAAATGAAAAAGACTAATGAGAAAATTCTATTGATTCCAATTAAGACGAGGTGACAAGAAAAGATGGTCGTGTCTTCCAAATCATTTAATTAAATTTCTCGATCACTTTCGCCGAATTATTATCGTTAGTTAATAACGCAATTGGTATGTTACACAAACGATAACACGCAAACATATATATATATACATTAAGCGCGAAGACACGACGCGCGGTAGAGCGCAACTATTTCAATTGGATATCTCTGGCACGCCGCAGGAGAAGAGAGATCGGGGGAGAGAAGCACATAGATCTGTACCGTCTGATTGGTTACTATCAAGCGGAATTGACTATACATTAAACTTCATCAGCAACATCCGCGCGCGTTTCACGCTTCCGTCTCCTACGTCCTTTCGTCGCCTACATCCTCTCCCGCGCTCGCCGTAACGCTCGGTCGCTGATCTCAACGCTAATTTTTATTCCGTAAACTTTCTCGAACAGTGACCGCACTTTCGTGGCACTCGTCGCACTGGAAAAAAAATACTTACAATTTGTTTTTTTTTTTTGTTTTTTTTTTTTTTTATTTCACACGCGTAGCGCGACGCACGCGATTTTATCTCTTTTCTCGGCGCGCGCGAGGGAAACGCTCGCGAGTGCGTTAACGAAAACGCGGTTTACACAGCGGTTTGCGGGTGTCCGCGTCTGTCCTAATGTAAACTAATATATAAACTGTCGAGCCCCCGGTGCCGTCGTCGGCTCTGCTCCGACGAGACGCATGCGTGAGCATTTCTCTGTGTATCACACCACGGCCAATTGTCATACATTGCACGTGTGAGACATGCGTGGCTTCGTAGTGTGCGCCGGACGACGGCCGGGGCACCGCACGTTCGTGAATGCACGCTCCGTTTTGTCCGACGCCACAGTTACACCCGAGCGCGTGTTAATGGGACGCGTTCCAGTCTTAATTAAAAAAAAAAGAGAAGAGAAAAAATATCGATTTCACGCTACAGTCGCTGTAACAGTCTCTTTCGCGTAACGCCTCGTTACAGCACGCCCGGCGGCGAATTACCGCTCGACGGTTAGTTAAATCGGAACTCCACGCTTGATGGAGATGTATAGATTTCCAATGAATCGTATAATTATTATTCCATATGCATCTATAAATGTAATTCGGCGATCGGGACGGAAATGAAAGATAGATAGATAGATAGAGAGAGAGAGACGAGAAAGAGAGACGAGAGAGAGAGAGAGAGAGAGAGAGAGAGAGAGAGAGAGAGAGAGAGAGAGAGAGAGAGAGAGAGAGAGAGAGAGAGAGAGAGAGAGAAACGAGTCGGTATTCTGTGAAAAAAAAATATTTAATACACAAATATATATAAGGTCTTTTTCTTTTAAGAGAATTGCAATATCTCTTGATAGCTGCATAGTATCACAGTACAGGGCCTTCCCAAGATTGAAAAGTATATATAAATCAATTTTCATTAGCGTACATATTATACATTTGTTCTGTACAGTTATCATTAGAACTAAAGTGTTTGCTCGTTAATCATGTGAATCCACTTGATTGTTAGTAAAGCACTGCCCATCTCCTTCACACAGGATGATTTCTATATCGTGCTCGGGATCTTCGTTTGTGTTTATATTTACATTTTGCTTCGAGGCCTGTGGACAACGAGTTTCTTTAGAAATTAATCAGTTTTTGGTTTTTCTTCTAATAATTATTTTTCTTACCAAGTCCAAGGACGCTAAAAAATATCTGGCCACCTCGCAAGGCTGTTCCTTTTGAATTATGGTGTCGAAGCTGACCCTTCGTTGATCACTCGCCTTCAGAGTAGCTATAATTCGCGATGTGTAATCGCGAATGCAAAACGTCGATCTTTTCTCAGCGTCGCGCAACTTTGGCTGTATCATTTCGTGCCACTTGTCGACATTTTCCTGAAATTGTGATTTATTTTGTTAGTACTTTACAACCATTACTTCCTCTCTTATCAATTTTATCAATCGCCGGTCGACTTACCGGCACGAAATTTGGCGAGTCTGAACGAAACCAAACGTCACAGAAACTTTCGTGCGGAGTCGACACGTCCATAGGACTCGGACTGTGAAGCTCCGAAATCCCATCGATCGAAGTCAAGTTATCGTTGACATTCATCGTTACATCATCGCTGATATGTGTGTCCAGCTCAGTATTATCGTGTAATCGAAATCCTAAAAGATCTAATTCGGCGTTTGTAACGTCTGTATATTGCAAAGGATCGCACTTTTGTATATACTTCATGCAAGTACGCGAGTTTTCCTTGAACATATTTGGTCTATCTGGAAAACAACGTCATTTAATATAGATCGATAGATCTGGCGATGGATAATTCCAAGACAAATTACGATGGATTTACCTTTTTCGGAATAATACGAATCTTCCAAGCTAAGCAGAAGATTTCTCCTCGTTTTACTTTCTCGTTTCTTACGCGAGGCGGGTAGCTTTCGCTTCAACTGCAAATAAAGTAATTCAAGGACATTACCAGAAAAAACATTAATTACTAATAAAACTAATATTACGTACCAATTTCGATTTGGACTTTGAAGTGGAACGTTGCGTTTTATCCTTTCTACTTTTATCTAATGGTGTATTTTGTACAGAATTGGCAAATGACTTTGCTTTCGCTAGATCCCCGTTTGAATCGTTCAACGACGCTGGATCGTCGGTCGACGAAGTCCTAAAATATCAGCAACTTGAAAACTCTATAACAGATTTATCGCATTAAGTAAAGACAAAATCACAAGTAACAAAAATATACCTTCTTCCTTTCGAATTTACCGACTCGGGCGGGCTATCTAGTAGACTACCGACGTCTATGCTTCCCTTGATATTATTGTTCAAGCATTGATCTTCCGAATCATTGTTATTTGATGAAACAGTATTGTCGAGATTAGTCATTACCGGCGAAATTGCATCGGTGGGTGTATCTGGACACGTCTCACTCGGAATATTGGTGAGAGTCGCGTCGTGGCAACTATCGCTTGAAATATTCGTTGGCGTTTTGACAAGCGTGTCGTCGGTCTCGGTAACTCTGGATGGAGAGAGATTTTGTTGGCTTAACTCCAAAGACGTAACCAAATCAGAAATCTCTTCTTCTGGCGAATCACAGTCTCTTTCGGACTCGGCGTCCACGTTGATATTCTCATTATTATCGTCGCGTATCGTAGAATCCGACGTATCACAAAGTCCATATGAATAATGTGATTTTTCTTTGACCGAGTCATCTCCGCAACAAAAATCTGAAACGCGAATATATCTGAGAAATATTTGATCAAATCACAAATCTATTTTCAACAACTTTCAATCGCATACCTTCAGGCGCAAACTCGTCGACCAATATACCATCCCTACTTATATTTTGATTGCACCTATAAAATATCAGACAAGATCAGCTTAGCCAAGTACAACAAAGTTCAGATGTATCAAAAGAAGAAATAATACTCACCGGAAATCGTATTTCTTGCCGACGACTTCCCCATTTACATCATAAATGTCAATAGAGACATGTTGCGCGATACCCTTCTCCAACTGAGTAAATCGGCGGCTTTTAGATTTGACAGAATCGTGTACTATATGATTCTTTTTAATGTCAATATTTTTATCTACCTCTTCCGCAAAGTTGACAGTTTTGAACTTATGAAAACACGCGTCAGTCTTTCTATCTCTCTTTTTAGTGGAATTTTTCGTCGCTTCTTCTTGCCTGAGGAATTATTTTGTACATATTATTTCAAATTAGTAATTTTTAATTAATCAGCAAACCAAAAGATCTGTCTACAATTGTTACAAACATTAAAATATCACTTACTCGTGAGTCAACAATTCATTTCTGCAACGTTCGGTCGTAGCCCACAGAGAATCGATTCTGTGCACGTACACAGCCGTGGAATTTTGTAGGACAAGTCCAGCCTCGCCAAAACTTTTGTCGCACGTCGTGTCGAACAAAGAACAATATTTCTCCAGAGTCTGCAACAATGCGAGAGATGTTACTTTCACGTACGCTGCGTTACCGTTGCGTCGTAACGGAAGAAATTTATCGCCATACCTGTGAAAAGGGAAAGTTCCATTCCGCTAATTCCTTCACTGGTTTCGTAAGCTGCAAACCGATGTCTTGCACGGTAACCATCTTTGCCGTCTCACAAACGTCACGATGATTCGCGTAGGAGTCATAAAACTGTCAATCACTGTCCCTCAAGAAGCACCACTCTCACGCCTTCGACTATGTTATCTGAAAAATGATAAAACGATCAAAGTCCATTGAAAAAAAAAGGAGGATTTTTTCTGCGAGATTATACGAGTGTTAGGCAGGAAAAATAGCAAAATAGCAGGTGGACGACGTTCCGCGGATAGTGTTTTGTCGCATTGGTGGGATATCGAGGCATACTAACCTAATCGGTAAAAAAAAGAACAAGGAACGACCGCGATACTAAAGTATCTCGCTTAATCGTCACCTCTTCTCTTTACTAGTTCACGCGCGTTCAATTTATCTCGCTCTGGAAACGAGCACTCTCCTAACCCAACAACAATAACACTGTCGTTGGAGGTTGGAGCGTGGATCGCGAGAAGGTAGTAGAGAGCGATCGCAGCTCGCACCTTGCATCCGTCGATCGCTCTCGGAAGTGACGGAGTCGCGCGCGCCAATCGCGTCGCCCCCCCTACCGCCCGACGAATCGCCATCGCGTAATGGCGGATCGGCCTATCCGCGCCGGGAAAGCGTAACTTTTAAAATTTGAATTCGGTGCTCACTTCAGAGTCCGGTATTTTCCTCTTGTCGAGATGCACGCGTCCTTCCGACGTCGCGTCGGGCTATCGGCATAAGTGCGGCTTTTGTTCGGGTTCAAAACGCCGCGATAAGAAACGACGCAGTGGGTAAATGACCATTCATTATGTTAATTTCGGAAAGAGATAGAAAGAGTGAGAAAGAAAGAGAGGAGTGGGATTCGTTCGAAAAATGTTGCCAAGTTGAAGGTAGCGAGACGCGTAAAAATAATACGCGCGCGTCGCAACGAGACGGAAAACGCGTTTCAACGGCGCGACCGGGACCGGCGATCCCGGAGGCTGAGAACTCCGGCGGTCGGTGAGCGAAGTCCGAAGTAGATAATCCCATCGGCTGAGTGAACCATCGGCTATTTCGGAGAAGCGCGCGGGATTCGTCGCGCAGGCCGCCGCGCCGTTAACCGGATTCAGAGGTGCCGGGCGGCGAAACCGCGAAACCGCGTTCTTGAAACTGGTCCCGGGGTGGCGGACGCGACGACGGGGGTAGTGGGTCACAAGGTTGCTGAAGCGGGTTGGCCGGCGAGGGGGCAGGGGAGACGCGAACCACCGCTTCCCGTGTGTGCGTTTCCGCGCGCGTGCAGGCGCGCGCCTCTGTGTGCGCGGCTCCCCCCGATCCCCGATTTAGGCACGGCAGTCTAACGGCGACCGTGGTACCGTTGACAGCGTGCGCGCTAAACTCGCAACCCCATCTCGAATAGACCGAGAACCCCCTCCCCCTTGAAGTCCCCCGAACCCTCCCGGTTACGCGCTTTTCTATCCGCGTCCCTCATTTTCTTTCTCTCTCTCTCTTCCTTCCTTTTCTTTCCTTCTTTTTCCTGTCCGTCTCGTTCCGTCCCGTTCTCCTTCGGTTACTCTCCGTCTACTTTTCGTTCGCTCTTTGCCGGTTTCTCCCCCCCCTCTCTCTTTCTCTCTTGTTTCTTGTTCGCTCTCGTCCGCCTTTGGACACGCGACGACGCACACACGTAATCGCCCCGCGCACGAGCGCGCGTGACACAGAACACGCGAAACAGAGAGGGAGAGACAGAGAGACAGACGGACAGCAGACTCGTTGTACACGTATGTATGTACGTGTATACGCGAAGGTGCGCGCGCACAATCGGCGGCACAGGCCAGCGGTAGCAGCGGGATCGGGAAGCGAGCTAACCGGAGTACAATCGTTGTCGTCGTCGCGGTGTAGTCGTTCGCGTCCTCGTCGCCGCGTCTCTCTCCTCGCCTCTCAGCCTCGCAGCTCGTTCGTCATTCATCGTCGTCGTCGATGCGCGGATGCCGTCGTCGCGGTTCGCCGGTCGCTACCATCAGCGGTAACGCGCGCTGTCACCGACACCACCACCGTGAGCTACCAGGTAGCGGTAATCGGTGCCGCGGCCTTGCCTATATGAAAAGGGGCATCAAGGAGAAAAGGCCGCCCCGCATCGCCGCCGTCGCCGTCGCCGTCGCCGTCGCCGCCGAGAACCACCGCCGTCCTCGTCGTCGCGTCGTCGCCGGCGCAGTCGATACCACCAGCAGGGTGGGAGGAAGGTCCGACGAGACCACGAGGAACTGAAGAGCGCCGCGAGCGCGACAGTCCCGCGCTCTCGGTACGACGTACGACGATAGTGGCACCCCTCGGGGGTAAGAACGTGCGTGCGTGCGTGCGTGCGTGCGTGCGTCAGTCCGTACGTTCCTACGCGCGTACGAACGCGCGGAATACGAAAACGTACATACAATCGACCGCACCACCGCGAGTGCATGCGTGCGCGCTTTTCCCCCTCGGCTTCCCGTTGTCTTCGCCTCGCTCTCGCGTATCGCCATTCCCTCCTCTTCAATCTTTCTTTCTCTGGTTCTCCGATTTTCTCTCGTTCGCGCGCTCGCCCTCCCCTTCTCGCCGCCACCGCTCCGGAGGAATTTGTCGCGACCCCGGCCGGCGGATCGACGTCTCTCCGGAGCTGCCGCTCTCCGTACTCCGTACATCGAATCGCCATCGGCGCGTCGTCCTCACCGTCACCATCCAGCGCGGCTACGGCGGTGGAGGCGGCGGCGACAAGCGGCGGCGAGTGGCGACACAGTGCCACCTCCTCGATTCTAGGGAATCGAGCGGTTGGTCGGTCGTGGAGCGCGAGAGCGAGAGGTGCGCGAGAATGTCCGAGAGAGCGGCCTGAAAGCGCCGGATAAATGTGTCGGTCGCGTTACAAGACGTGAGGCGCGAGCGAGAATGAGAGAAAGAGCGAGAGAGCGAAGAAGCGAGAGAGAGAGAGAGAGAGAGCGAGAAAGAGAGTGTGCGAGAGAGTGTGTGAGAGAGAGAGAAAGAGAGCGAGAGAGAGGGAAAGAGAGAGAGAGAGAGTGTGCGTGAGTGGAGGAGGGAGAGCGTTCGCGAGCGCGCGCGCGGGGGCAGCCAGAGGAGCGCACGGCACAGGCGAGCGAGTTTATTTTTAGTGGCAGAAGGTGAAGAAGGCGGGCGAAGAGCACCGCGCGGAGTGGTATTAAGCGGCAGCACAGTGGCCCGATGAAGCGGCGTATGTGACATCGGGTTTTCCTCTCTCTTGCCACCGTCGAGGAAGAAGAGACACCTCGCAGACATCTTGCTGCCACCGTCCACGGTGAGTAGTATGTCGCCACACTGCCCCGTCGCCACCACCCCCACCCACCCCTCTGCCCCATCGCCGCCCCTTCGCCTTCTCCTCCTCTTCCTTCTCCTCTTCCTCCTCTACCTTTTCCCCCTCTTCCTCCTCCGCCTCACCCTCGCGCGCCCCTTCCCCTCGTCGAGGATTGATTCGCCATTCCGCCCACCAGGACACAAGCCTCCACTATTTCCACCTCCCCTTCTCTCACCCCTCTCTCTCCCACTCTCTGTCTCTCTTTTGTTTTCTTTAAATATATTTGTTCCTCTCTCGCAATCTCTCTAGCTGTGTTTACTCTTCTTTTTCGCCTCCTTTCTCTTGGCTTCTCGCTCATCCCTTCTTTGCTATCTCCCCTGTGCCATTTATCCATCCATCCATTTGCCCATTCGCGCACACGCACACTCACATACGTGAGCGCACCCTTCTCGCTCCGTTGCTTCTCTCTCTCACTCTTTCTCTCTTTCTCTTTTCACCCTTTCTCCCTGTCTCTCTCTCTCGCTCTCGCACGAGCACCTCGGGGGAAGCTCCTCGTCGTAGACCATCGTCCACTCCCCATCCCCACCAGTCTCGCATGTCGCCCTCTCCGCTTCTCCGTGGAGTTACGAAAATTATGTAACGCGCTCGATCCGGGCGTTTCTTGTTCCGCTCTCCTTTTCTCATCTTCCTCCTCTGGATATCACCGTCTGTTCCCCTCGGCACTCGTCTCTCCCCCCGCTACCGCGCTGTTCCTCTCCCCTGCGTTGTGCCGTTCTTCCGAACATTATTTCGGGAGTGCCAGCAGACCTGCCAGCGGACCCTGAGAGGGAGCGAGAGAAGAGGGACGGAGAGAGAAAAAAAGAGAGAGAGAAAGAAAGAGAGGCTGATGGAGAGAAAGAGGAGGAGGGAGAGAGAGAGAGAGAGAGTCTCCTGCATGACGCGTGCCCCGGGATCGAGCAGGCGCATTGTCGAGGGAAACCAACTTTCGATTAGGGATGTAAACCGGTCGTGTGCGGCGACCGCCACGAGTCATGCCGCTGGCGACGACTCTTCTGAAACTCGCGAAATTCGTTCGCTTCACTCGCGTCGCGATTCTCGTCATGTCCATTATCCTCTACACATTCACGCCCGGTGTGTATATAACGTCGCCTGGCTCGGATGCCCAGAGTTCGCGATCCCAACGAGATCTTTCTATGTGAGTGACGAACGATGGAGCACTCTTATGCCTTCGAATCCTCCCGAAACCTCGACTGGTCACGCGGCGCAAACGTGAACGCTAGAAGAGAGAGAGAGAGAGAGAGAGAGAGAAAGTTAATCGATAACGCTATGTTTTAGAAATTTTCCATTCGCGGTTTTACATAGGAAGTGCGTAATATCGACATTTCCTCTCTGTGTATAATCTTGATAGCGCGAGACTCGAAATTCGCTAACGTTAAGGTAGGCGTCTCGCTACGTGCTAGTCATGCGACTGCGTTTGTAGGTTTTTACGTTCAGAAATATATTTCAGGCAATTTTTGCTAAGGGAAAAATAATTTTATGACGTATGGTGTAAAATTTCATACGTGACAAAGTATGTTACTTTTTCCAAATTATGTGATTTTTTCTCATTTGACTCCGTTTTGATCCAGCTGATCATGCGAGTCGTCGAGAAAGGTTACAAGTGAGAAAAATACTTTTCGATTGAATTTTGACACGTGTACTGAGAAAGGGTTTCAAAACGCATGACAGGGGTGTCAATCACTATCCACGTCGGCTAAGAAAGACGAGCCCCATAACCTGCAACTACAGTGATTAGCCAGCGGCGTTGCCAAGTCTTCCCCAACCTCACCTCGACCAAAAAATGTCTGCTCGATTACCGCATTTTCACTAAAATAAACTAAAAAGTTAGCAGCGAAATCTCCGGTAAACTATATATTTTATGGTTGCGTCGGATTCTTCGAAATCTAATGTACAAAAAGCAATGTTTTTTTTCTCACTTCGTCTAATCGAAAAATGCGAAAATATGTGATTGAAACCGTGATAGAGCCTTCTTTTTCTGGCCGTCTGTATGAAGTAATGCAAACGTTGTGATTTTCGAGATCGATTTTCTAGGAGTATAAATAGTCGGTAAGGAGCCACAGAAAAAATCGACCGCAAAGCTGATCATACAATTTGATATAAAATCCGAAATCGAAAACTTTATCCAATACATGCCCCGACGAGACGACTACCTTAACAGCGTTCGTCTGGTCGAGGGAACGCTCAGACGACCCCGCGATCGGCCTCCACGCTGAACCCGCGGGGTCCTCGAGCGTGCAGATCTCTTTCGCGAAAGGGATCAGCCTCGTCGACATTGGCTAATTCGCACGCGCGTATCGCGTGTCTCACGTGGGCGCGATCCGGTCCTCCACGCCTTTGCGTCGCGTGCGATGCACGATGAGGTCTCTTGTTGGCTTCCGCGGTGGCATCCCTCCGCGAGGGTGCGAAGGTCTCTCGAGAGTGGCTTCTTCCCTCCCGCCTCTCCCTCCCTCTTCTCTCTCTCTCTCTCTTTCTTTCTCTCTCTCTCTCTCTCTCTCTCTCTCTCTCTCTCTCTCATCCCGGAAAGAGCGAGGTGAGACCGGAGACCGAACTTTTTTTCCGCTCGCCGTGCGGCGCGAGCCACCAGCAGCTTCTGGTCAGCTCCGACTGAAATACGCGTGAGGCACAGTCGAAGACTCGCCTTTGTCCCGCTTTCGTGGTATCGACCCGGTATACGGGTGACCTAGACTCACTTGCCGAGGAAATATACCCAACCTTTGACAGCCGCTCGTACGCTCGCTCGTCATGACGACGAAACCGGCCCGAAACGAATCGATAGAGGGTCGCTAATAATTACGCACGTGCGAAACCGTCGCGTCGCCCGCGCGACGACAACCATGACGACGACGACGACGACGAGGAACCAGGGGGGAAAAATGCGTTCCGCGCTGATAGGAAATGCCGAATACGGGAGGGGGGGGGGAGCCGTTAAGTTATTTCGGTGCTGCCGACGACGGTCGGAATTTGGTATTGAACCGCTCCGCACCGTCCGACCGCACGCGCGCCTTTGCTTTTGCTCCTCTCGTCGGCCGCGGCGCGGCGATTTAGCTAGGAAGCGTGCGGCGCGGCGTGTTAACGCGGGGAAGATGCGGCCGCCCGTTTATTTTTCCGCCCGTCGCGGAGCATCAAAATGTTTGGCGGATTATCGTACGCCCCGCTGTTGATGAAACTTGAATATCACGGAGTGCGTATCGACGTAAAAGCCGCCGAGTAACGCGGTCGGTTTTTTCTTGGGCGAAATGGATCTCTCTTGGGCCCTGTCGAGCAAAAATTTTGACACTCGTAATGATAGATGGTGGCTGGTGGAAATATAAATGGTGACGCGAGGGTGAAAGAAAAAGGGGGGAGGATTCTCTCTTTCTTCTCTCTTATTCCTTGACCTCGCTTGTTCTCTCACATTTGGACCTCTTAGCGCTGGCTGGAAATGCGACTTGTTACTTGAAAAAGAGTAATAAATTTGCATATTAAGGTGAGGAAAGTTTGTGAGCTACAGAAATACTGATTCATATCCAGTCGGCTATAGTATTTAAACTTCTGCCTTTGTAGAATTCCCGGCTAATGTTAACATTGACGCTATCGTTACATCTCGCACGAATATCTCGAGGAATACGAGAATAGAAATTGATTTTTCGTAACGAAATAATATCTATACATGAGACGTGTATAATCTCGTGCATTGTCCAAACACGTTTCTTACGCTTGTCCTTTTTTTGATATTTTTAATAATATGCTTCGGTCTCTTTTTTTTTAAATTGAAATAGGATCGTGAAATAGGAAGCTGTAAAATTAGACAGGGTAAACTTTTCCGTAGCGCACCCAGCCGCTCGTTTTGCCAAACTGTCACGGCGAAAGAGAGCGGGTTGAAAATGTTTTTTTGCTGGGACGCATGCCAAGATATACGAAGACCGATTAAGGGTTAATAACATCGCCGGGATAACGACTACCGTCAAGTGTTCCCGGCGGTTGTTTATAGGACGTAGAATTGCGGCGTAAGACTCTAAACCGCGGCTCATGCCTCGTTCCCGGGAGATAGAAAGCCGAGCGTAGCGCTGCAAGTAGAAATAGACGGTCGTTGTCAGACACGCGCCTCGTGGAAGGCAAACGGAGCAGGGACGGGCGGGCGCCGTCTTTGATCCATCGATTAATCGATGCTGGACACTTCCTTCATTTGGCAGCCGATTATTCTCCTCGAACTCGGGATTGCTCGATATTTTTTAATTAATATTTTATACATTGTCGACCGCGTTGGACTTTGCTAGAAACGCAACGGACCATTCCTATTTTACTGAACATAAATTGTTATTATTGTCCTTCGGTTGCATATAAGAGAGTCGATTTTAATTCGTGTATGTATTTCCGCGTAAAAGCTCATGATTTGCCGTATCTTTTGAGGCACACGTGCGTAGGCCGCGTATCCCCGATGCAGAAAGCTAATGTCTCGTCGGGAAGCCGGTTAATAATTCACGCTCTTCTATTCTCCGTTCACAAAGTGCGTATTTCGGGGTACATATCTCCTCGTGCGATACATGGCATATACGTATATTCGCGGAGATGCGAACGTGCCTGTCCGTTTCGATGGAGAATTTCACATACGGGCGATATGTTCCTCCTGCCTTTGGTCGCGGCTTATAAATAACACACTTGGCAATCTCTTTCCGTTATCGGGCTGTGAACTGGTTAAAAATATATTACGAACCGTATGACATATCTAACGGTTATAAATAAATTGAATAACGTTTATATCGGCCGCCAAGTTGCGACTATTATTATTTGTAACACACGCCGCAAAGGCGCGATGCACGCGAACACACGTCGTGAAACGAGCCAACTCGCGACTCCGAAAGTCAATTTTTTGGATACGATTCAGCGCGCGAGACGCACGTTCAATACCGCGAATATCCTCGAGAAAAAAAAAAATGTTCGAGCGTACGTCGTGCCAGACGAATTTAATGCCCGGTTAAGGCTGACTGAGAAATAAGTTTTCCTGAGCTATCCATCCGCGAAAAATGTCAATCGTCTATTATAAGTATATATCGTGCCTTGTTTCGTCAATACCTTTCAGCCCTCGATACTCAGTGGTCCCGAAAGCGTTCTTAATAGCTTTAAGAGTTGTCATTTTTCCCGTCTCCATTTTCTACCATTGAAAATATACTCTGGGGCTAGTCCCGGGACACCCGATATGGTCTCTATATATATATGGCCGTTCATACATAGGGGGTTCGATATTTACTCGCGGATGAATAAACCGCACAAGTCGCGCTCGAGAAAGTTTAGGAGAAAAAAGAGAGAAAGACAGAGAGAGAGAGAGAGAGAGAGAGAGAGAGAGAGAGAGAGAGAGAGAGAGAGAGAGAGAGAGAGAGAGAGAAGGAAGAGCCGGGTGCCTCATCGGCGCGGCGCGACTGTGTGTGTATTTCTAGCCGCCAAACAGTGGAAGAGCATATTACACGTGTCTTAGTTATTTTTAATCCCCGACGAGATACGTACACGTACCAGACCCTGCCCCCTCCCCCCGTGCATCCCTGCGAGTATTAAAAGTTACGTATCTACCACCTAGTCAAATTTTTCGTCTCGTTGATCCGCGATGAACACCAGACGATAAACGGTTAAAAATACCGCGGATACTTCCCCCGTAATTTCCATACGGTCGACTGGTACTCCGAATTTACGGTATATAACTTGACGACTCGATCCGCGTGCATGTCCTCTCCGTTCCGTCCCCCTTCCCCCCGCATCGAAACATCGCGATCATCGCGAACAACATTAAAACAAACAAGCCGCACGATGGAAACGCGATTCACCGGCCCGCGTTTATTTAACTCTTTCGCATCCGGCGTTCATCGCGACTGGACGTATACTTGTTTTAATTACGTCAATTTACTGGTTAAATCATTTAGTTACTAACCGCGGTCTCCGAGCGAAAAACAGATAATGAAAGGCGAACGAGCCGCGGTAATTTGCGACGAGGATCCACCGCTCACGTAATTACTAATTACCTTTTATTTTCGCAATTATTTATACGGTTACACAGAGTTACACAGAGCGATTCCGAAATATTCAAAAGACTTTTGTATCGTTTTCATCTGTACGAAGATAATTGAAACAAAAATTCATGCAGCTTCAAAAGACTCTGTCTTGAAAAGGGCAACTGCAACGTGCCATCCGCGGATGGCGCGTTCGTGAAATGGCTCGATTATATTGAAACGTCTTCAAAATCCATTTATCGCGCTGATGGTTGAAAAATATTTCTCGGATGATGAATCGCTTCGTTCCAACGCGACGGAACGGGTCACAGCGATCGGTAATTAATCGGCGTTCGACGTGCTCGCGAAGAAACGATCGCGCGAAAAAGCTTCTCGTTTCCCGATGCCGCTTGGATTGAAAATTCTGCCCTCGCGCATGAAACACGCACATTCTGCACGGGGCGCATGTCGAAACGCGCATTAATTATTGTTAGAACGTTTCACATTTTGCCTTGACCTTTCCTTACGAACTGATATCGAAGTCGTCGCCTCATAGGATATTTAATATCCAATAAGAGCGACGAAAATACACGCATATACCTCATAGCGGAGTTTGCGTTCGCTTGTATTCCGACGAAAAAAAAAAAAGCGAATTACATCGGGTGTCCCCGGAGACCATATGGGATGTCCGTTTCCATCGATTTCATATCGGAGCCGAAGGTCTTTCGCGGCGGAACGCACCCTGTATTAGTTTCGGAGCATCCTGTACGTATCTTCGCGAGTTCAAATTGATATCCGTAGGTAGGATTCCTTCGTGTTTTCACAGAACGGCACGCTTCCGCTTTTCCGAGGGGTTAATGGACGTGGTTTAACACGGTTCAGTCACGGATGACAAACTTGTTAATGAGCTGCGGTTGTTAGCGCAGTTGCGGCGCGTTAGGAATTGCGTTAAAAGTATTTAACACACACCGGCTGCATGCGCGCGTGTACGTTCGCTCCTCCTTTCATCGCCAAGCGATCGTTGTCGGCGTACGTCTTGCCATTGTACCGTTCATGCGATTATATACGCATCGCTATTGTATGATGCGAATCGGCGGTGCTGCGCTCCCATAATTCCATTAAGCGCGTCCAGACTTGTACCGTATCACCGTACACCATATCATGATATTTTCTTATCAAAATACGGAAATGTTGATTATAATAATACGCCAAGGCCTTGTTTTCAATCCGTATTTGTATCGCGTATCTCACAGATTGAAAACAAAGCCTTGGCATATCATTATAATCCACATATCCGTATTTTGATAAGAAAATATCATGCAAATACGATACAAGTCTGGACCTGAGGGCTTTAGACATCGACAACTCTCTTTCCTCGAGAGATCTCGATCTAGTCCAGTCAAAATACGATTAGACCTAGAAAAAATTGCAACGTAAGGTTTTATTACGTCATTGTGTTCAGAAAAATATACTGAACAACATATTCAAATTCCGACATTTTCCGCTATCCCTGAGTATGTTTTTTATTAACAATTTATAAACAAATTCGTTTTTCTCCACAAATACGATGAATTTTGAAATTTTCGTAGAGATCGAAGTTGTAGAACAGACAAATATCTACAAAAAATGTTTTTATAAATTTTTTGAAATATCTTATAATAAAAAACATACTTAGGGATAGCGGAAAATGGCGGAATTTGAATATATGTTGTTCGGTATATTTTTCTGAACACAATGACGTAATAAAACCTTGTGTTGCAATTTTTTCTAGGTACCCCTTCTTTTTTCCGTATTTTGACTGGACTAATCGTGGTTTCAACGACAATCGCGATTATTTATTCTTGCGGGATCGTAGACGCGATAACAATCAGATAAATATTGTTATTTCTCACTGCAAACGAAAAAAATTGCGATAATTACGATTTAATTTCGATGCTGTTCCGGATATAATTTTTTTCGCGAAATATTCTTTATACAATTTTACATAAAATCGTGTAAATCATCACCTTTTTATGCCGTCGTCTACGATCGAGTTAAAAGGGTTAAAAAGTCAGCGGGTTCCTCGAGATTTATGACGACGACAAAATTCGCCCGGATCAAGGCAACGGCGGTTTAATCGTCCGCTATTTTAATCCCGTTACTAATAATACCGTCTATTTTGCCGTCCGCGGTGTGCTCGCTTCGGCGAGGGACCTTAATCGAAGTTAATACCCGCGAAGGCCGACGTGGAACTTCAATTTCGAACGAAACGCTGAATAATTGATCGGTGACTGAATCGATCACACCCGGCCGAAGATGAAGTCGGGCCGGCCGCTCCCGCCGATCTGTCTCGTGCTTTAAGCAAGAATTACATCCGCGTCTATAAATTGCCGACGCGCGACTCGCCATTAAATTATTATTACATCTCCAGCGCGACAGAGCTTCCTCGTGTCACACCGACCAGGGTATCCTGGTTCCACCGACCTAATGGCCGTTCGATTGAAGAGACGGAAGAAAATTCTAAAATCGAGATGCTAATAGTTTCCGAGTTATAAGCGATCCGGGAGCGAAACTTTCTACCGAATCAGGCAACAGCTTATACTTCGCTTATATCTCAAATTGACTTACCGCCGTAACGGGATTTTAGTTTGAAGGCAAGTTTGAACGATACCCAAATTTAAGCAGCGAAAAATCGGTAATACGGAAACATCCTTCCGGAAAAACAAATTCACCGAAAATTCGTCGAAAATCTCCTTATTATCAATAGGAGCGAGGCGCCCAGTATAAAAGAGGAGAGGAGGGGGAAAGTCGAGCGATAAAGCGTGAATCTCGGTCGATCTCTCAATTTAGTTTGCACCAGCCTTTTCGCTCGTCGCTTGATTGTGTTTACACTTTGTCTTCGTAATCTGATATATCGAGCACGTGGATAAAATACAATGTACTTAACCCGAATCAATTAGTCCCTCCGGCTAACGCGTCCAGCTGATTCACTCGATCCATTCTGGCAGTAACGTCGAGCCTGTCGATGCGATCGATCGATCGTCGTTATATCGTTCGTCTTTCCGAATTTGCAAAAAGGAATTCTCTTAAGCCGGGCCTAGATTTGTATCGTACCGTTACTACGTTTACGCGAGCGTTACTTCTGTAGTAACTTACGATATATTACTCGTTTACGCGGAGTAAATTACCGTAGGTTACTACAAAATCCCGTTTACGCGAAAAGGAATTATCGTAAGTTACTACAGAAGTAACGCTCGCGTAAACGTAGTACGTATCTCGTATCATGATATTTTCTCATCAAAATACGGATATGTATACGGATTATAATGATATGCCAAGGCTTTGTTTTCAATCAGTCAGATACGGGGATACGAATACGGATTTACAAATTCCTTCGCGGAATAGCTCGAGCGTAAATAAATCATTTTCCCGTGGCTGTTATATAATCATCGTGAAAGTTGAACGAGAGCTGTGCGTGCGCTTCGATTCAACCTGGATCATTAAATCGGAATTAACTTAATAAAACGAGGTAGGAAGATAAAAAATAAATTGATCCTTATATAAATGGTCGCGACGTGTGTATCTGCGACATTATGCGCAATTTTTCCTCGCATAACGATACAAATATAATAGCCAGCGATGATTTTAGCGACGTTAATATGCATTTTTCTCGCCGCTCATCACGCACGAGCAATTATCTCGATTGTGTCGCGACCCTTTGACACTGGCCGTCTCCCCCGTTCTTTTCGCACCGACGACATTCGTTCTCCCCGCTCATTCGCGATTCGAGAGAGATCCTCTCCTTCTCGCTTGCGCGCGCCTTGGTTTTGCCTCGGAATTACGTATACCTCGACGTATACCCCGCGCTCTAAATTCTTCACACGTTCCCGGCCGTCTCCGAAAATAGAAATTAATTTCACGCAATGCGTGCGTGTCGCCGCGAGCCTATTTAAATATCGCGAAGCTATATCATATCTGAAATTTCTCCTCCTCCACCTTTTCTCTTCTTCTCTTTCCGCCCTCTCCTCCGCCACCCTTTTTTCTTCCTCTCCTGGTGGTAGCTCATTCCTTGTTAAACTCGGCCTTCTTGTAAAGTGGCGCGGGATTGATGTATATATCCATAAATTTTTTTTCCTCCTCGGTATTAGAACTTTTAAAAGCTGATAATTTACCTCGTTCGTAAGTTATTCTCGTCCGGGGTTTTTTCGCACTATTGTATCGATACACATGCGCGTGTAATCCAATGTAACATGTAAATAGGTGAAGTTATTTATATCCTTCACTTTTTACACGTCGTGGCTGGATGCGTGTAAAAATAGGGAAGAGCCGATGCTGTGCCGGCAGGATCTCGCGTTAACTGTTAACGTACACCGCATTGTTGTACCTACTATGTGCGCCCGATTAAAAGGCATCCGCGCAAAGAGCGCGTTGTGTAGAAAAGATTACGGTGGCACGATAAAAGTCCGTTAATCGTGCGGCGCCCACGTTTTTATCCGTCACGTTTATCGATTATCGCGAAGCCGCCCCCCCCCCCCTACTGAAAGTCCGAGATGATCTTAAGCAGCCCGAGAACACATTTTTAACACTTCGCGCCCATTAATTTTTTCTCCTGTTATTCACAAATGAATTGCGTTTGAGGGAAAAACGCTATTGATTACTTAATGAAATAAACGCTAAAATGATAAACGATGTTTCTCCGCCGCGCCGCGCGTATCGAGTTTGAGATATAATCTTCCGCGCCATCCGAGAAATATTGGTCTTGGCTGGAGCGTTTGATTTTTCTCTTCTGTTCAGTAGCGTCTCTTTCGTCGTATGATGTTTTTTTCCCCTCGGGTCTTTTTTCTTTCTTTTTTTTTTATTCGGAGCTAGGAGCTAGGTATTTTTCTGACATCTACATCGCTTCGCGTCTGCGAGATCTGCGAGTGTTTCGGTAAATTTAGCCGCATCGACGCTCACGCTCGGGCATATAGCGCGAAGATATGCTTTTGACACCGTCGGTGATGTATAGTCCTCATATGCGAGAGCGATCGACAGATGAGAAGCCTCCAACGCTGGGTGCTCAAGGCTAAATTGCATTGTTTTCTGTGTACACAAATATTATTTTGTTATCGCGTGCCTCGCTTTCGCGAGTAAAATGCTGATGACTTTGATGGCACACGAGATAGAAGATAGAATTAGAATGCCGACATCGAAGAACCGTCAGAACGATACGAGCGACTTTTTCTTACGCGCGAATATTTTTGCCCGACGTTTTGCATTACGTTATCGCATTGACACCTCCCTGTGTCCTTCTCGGGAGGAGGGAGGATTTGGCCGCGACCTCAAGTGACTTTTATCGCCGCGAAATTCTCACGGTTACGGAATTTGTGGTCGAATTTCGTGTCGAGGACGTTTTTGTGCAATTTGATGCATCGGGCTTTGTATTAGCGCGGGATTAAACACACTGTATCGGTGCAGCAGCGTAAAGTACTCTACCTGATATATGTATGCACGCGATGTTAAATAAATCAAAATTGTACGCGCGCGCGTTGCAATTTCGCGATTACTGGGCTGACGTTAAAACGATCGAGACAGACTTTTATTCGCGCCCGACTGTCGTTGTCGGAGTATAATGAGATCGAGTTGTGTGTGTGTGTGTGTGTGTATATTCCGCGTTCTTTGTCAAGCCACGAGCCGCGCGTCGTGTCAATGCATATTGCATTTTCTGCCGTTATATTGACATGACCTTTTAAAGGATTAATCGATATGTGTGTGTGTGTGTGTGTGTGTGTGTGTGTGGTCGCTTCGCGCAATAAGGTGTTCCGTCGATGAGAAACAAGGGCCGCGGATGCCGACGCCGTCGTCGCTCTCGATAGGAATTATCGTAGATTCAGGTCGCGACTATTATTTATCCCCTTTCCACCGTCGGGATTCGGGTCAATCGATCCGATATCGGTTACATACTTACATCGTTAACACTGATGCGTCGTTGCTTTTTAAAAAACCGCGACGCGTCTTATCGTAGAATCGTCCTGTATCGCTTAATTTGAACGCCGCTACTCAACGCGCTACTTCGACGCTTCGCGTTTGCCGTGGACGAATATAAGGGCCTTATACTAATTTTAATTTTCGATTTTCCGAAACTATCGA
>NW_027509239.1:0-40000 GCF_048541705.1 Temnothorax americanus
ACAGACCAACGCTTGTAAAAATGTCGTTCAGGCCAAATTAAAATCAAAAAAATACTATGACAGGAAAATTAATCCTCAAACCTTTAAACCTGGAGATCATGTGTTCCTATTAAAAGGACCGAAACCTGGAAAATTCGGAGACCAATACACCGGTCCTCACGAAGTTTTAGAAATATTGAATAAAAACAACGTGAAAATCAAAATCAAGAAAAATAGCCGAGTTGTACACCCCAACCGATTGCGAACCTCCCATATCAAACCAATAGATAAATAAATAAATAAATAGATAATCAAATAACCAAATAAATAAATAAGTAAATAAATAATAAGGGATATATATATATATTTTTTTTTCTCTCTTTCTTAAAATAATTATTGTTACAGTTAAATGCATTAGAGAATAACGTATGGTTGTCTTCTTTCAAAAAAAAAAGGGAAAAGAGATATAGAGGACCTATATATTCCCCTCCTCTTTCCTTGAAATATCTACTGCAAGAAAACGAATCTTGAAACCCACGGTACGTACCCAATAACGTTCCATGAGTTATCTCATGAAGAACAATCTGCTAGGCGCTTGCCCCCCCTTCTTTTTCTCCCTGTCAGCTTATATGACTCCATACTAAGCGAGACGCATAACAATTCAATTGCGTCCAGCAAGGGCCAATCTGCAACACATATCAAAGGGTACACAAAGAGTCAGGCCAGCAGAGCCCGACTAAACCAAGAGTGGGAATCTCAGCGGTCACCACACGGGTAAAATAATAGTTACCCTAAGCGGAGACTCGGCACAAAAAAGGGAAAGCGTAATAAACTTCCCGAAACCAGAAACATTCATGTAGTCAACCTATCCCCGTGACCTACGACTCCCGTCTCTTTCCCAAACTTAATCTCTGAACTCTAAAGGAAAAAAGAAGACAACAAAAACAAAAACAAAAAAAAATAAATAAACAAATAAAAGAATACGTATATATATTTTTAAAGAATATATAAATATATAAATATATATATATAATATATATGTATATCGGCATATTTAGTCAATGTATAAGTATTTTTGTATGTATACATGTGCACGTAGAAAGAACTACCCTTTTTTATCATGATATTTCCTTAACTAACCCAACAAGCGCATGTATATGTAATTTCCATAAAAAAAATGTGTATATATATATATACGCGCATCCGAATGTAACGCGTATGTATAAAAATAAGAAGGACGAAGGAATTAAGGAAGGGGTTATGGAGGTCGCCTAATTCTTTCCTCTTTCTTTAAATAAAACCAGAGAAATAAGCGCTATTCGGAGACGAGTGGTCTTCTAGTCTATTTAGGGCTTAGCACCGATTAAGTTATCAACCGACGAAAGAATGAAATCGCTCAAAATTCACTTACTTCCGCAAATGTTGTGTATATACACCCCCAACATTTGTCTAAGGCGGGGGGTGTTACGTCCTGTTGACTCCACGATTTCCTTCTTTCGTGGAATCACTCATCTCATCACACAAAACAGACGGAAACCATAAAATAGCGGCTATCAATTGACGAAGCGGATGCATTCCAACTGTCATCGCTCATTAAATGGTAAATGACGAAACCTTCCAGAAGACTCAAACCTAATAAAATAGGCAAATTATAGACTTGTTTGTCACATCTCATCTAATTCTACGAAATGAAGCACGAAATTTCAATTATCACGAAATTTCATGGCAAAGGGCGCAATAAATTAAAAACGCCATAAGGATCTGGGTGACATCTCGGGTCACGGAAGGGCTAATCTCACGCTTTTCCGTGAAACGCAGATTTGACCTAAGACCCACGCCTCGCGGCGATTGATAAAATTAAGACTCTGGAAGGGACTGTCAAAGGGCAAGATGATAACGTACTCGCCAATGAATAGCCGCTAATTAAAAATTGCTCATAGGCAACGACGATTTTTGGGGAAAGTCACCACGGGATAGGCGGAAAATTGAAACATACGTCACGATCAGAAGAGAACTCTACCCAATCAAATCGGATTAAAACATAATCCCGCCTCCTTAATTTTGTATAAAGATCGCGACTTTGCGCACTTGCACTCACTTCTGATCCAGTCCGAGACGTCTTAAAATTATATTTACCAGCCGTACTTGTCAACTATCATCCAGTTGTATTCCTCAAGTGAAACTAAATTTCTGTCGCGTCGCGAGTCGATTCTGTGCGCGTCAAGACACATCACAGAACCGAGCCGAACCTACCTCTGGGAGAATCCGGCGCAGTCACCTCAGAGATTTCCCAATCACAGCCGTCAACAGTAAGCCCGAGATACCCGCTCGGTTATCTATATACATCCCTACAGTATACTTATATATACGTGTGAATACCATACATGAGAACACGTATATATATTTATATATTTATATAAAACCGTCTTTAAAACTCCTTCTTTTTTTTTTAAATTCAAAATCATAAAATAATTTTAGTGAAGTCGAAAATTCACCGCCGCAAGTCCTTGGGGATAACTATCCGCAATCGGCTATTTCGGAACAGGCGCGCCCGCATAGTGGAGAAACAGCTCCTAGCCTCCTTTTTAACACGCGAACAGTCTCCGCATATCGAACTCGCTATCCCCGATTCTCCCTCTTCCCGATCTCCCTCATCTGCCCGTTGTTCCCTTGCGTATCGGGTGTTCCCCGATACCCCAGAATCTCCCCCCCCCTTTTTTGAACCTTCCTACTCTCCAGTTCCTTCCGAGGAACTTGCGGAGTTCCGGGACAGATCACCCTCTCCCTCCTTTTCTGACTCGAGTATCGAAGTACTCGAGAAATCCTCCCCGCGTTCCCCATCCCCTACTACAGAAATAGTATATGAATGTATAAATCTATAACTAATCGCTAATCAACCATTGTATCGTAATCATAACCCCTTACGTAATCATGAATTTATAACTAACTATTTCTCTAGAATAAATTTAAATATTTTATTCCGATAACTATGTTATTAAATTAATGTTTGAACCCTCGTTTTATATATTCACGCATACATAGTCAACACTTACTCTTTGCAATCTACTCACCAAATGTATCGTTGACGAGCAGAATATCGATCTTTATAAAAATTCTCCCCCATCTTCCGAATTTGTACCAGGACGAATGTCAATCCACACACACACACACACCACACTTCCACGTATTATTATATACAATAATGATTCCTTAATTTGTAATAATATTTGTCTATTCCTTTTACAATAAATGTTCCAATTATTTGATTAAAATAAACGCAATGTTTATTTATTTATAAATAAGACCTCACCCCTCACTACCTCTCTAAATCGCACAAGGTCCGATCCCCGGTAATAGGGATATTATCCTTGACCGAAAACAGGACCGCGAGTGCACGAAAACTCTCAGTAGGCGTAATAGCGTCCCTTCTGGACGTTGACCCACGACTAGAGTTTTCCCGGAAAGTGCATTCGACTCGAGGCACGCGCCCTTCCAGCGTGAACCCGAGATACCATAGAGATCTCGTTACGTCTTCCTTTACCCTCTCCCTCGGATAGCCTATCCTTCGCTATCCGTCGAACCAATGCACCTAAATTTCGGGGTTCTGACGTAACAATACATATGTATTATAATTGTAACAATATAAAAATATATAAATTGCTATAATCACATTTTGAGCAAAGTCAGTGCTAATTAAATTATTTTATTACGAATGTACCTTTGCGATTTGACAAAAGCCACTGGCGGGTTCGGAATGTCCAATATTCGATTTTACCGAGCCCATCAATAAAGGAGTGTTTCTTTTAGAGCATACAGTTTGGTCAATAGACATAACTTCTACGGGATCACCAGCAAGAGTACCAGTTGCATGGGCCTCCATGTAAGATAACTCACTGGGCATGATCTCACATTCCTCGTAAAATGCATTCAACAATATTTTTTGCTTTTCGACCGATGGAAAAGTAATACCTTCTTCTTTAAAACCATCGCAATTTACTTTACCATGTACGAGGGTACATATATTCTTCTTGCATTTTTTGCCTTTTGCAGATATACTACCGCGAACGTATCGCCACGCATATATCCGGTGCCTTCCTCGTCAAAAGGTATACAATAACCATCAGAAGATAGAACCCCTAGAAGGAAATTAATTCATGTTATTAAATAAAGTTCTTCAAGCTTCGATTCAATATCTAAATGTAAGGATAAAAAGGAAGCATGCGGGCTTGCTTATAAAACGTTATAGACAAAGAGTGCGATTGTTTCACAGAGCACATTATTGGATAAACAAAAACGTAAAATAATAACATAATCTTAATATAATATAATTTAATAATTAAATATAATATAATATAATAATATAATAATATAATATATATATATAATATAATATTATTTAATTTAATTTAATTTTAAAACGAACTAATACATTTCAAATAAAAATACTTTTAACACAATCACTTTTTTATTCTCAGGGCAAGCGACAATGATTAAATTAATTGTACGTATGAAACAACTAATTACAATGTAATTCAATTCGTAATTTAGTAGCGTTCTTACAATTCAATATACGTTTAATGCAATATCCTATATCATTAATTGAAATTTATATATTGTTCTGGGACATTACATTTTTTACTGTCTAGACATTGTCATATCTAATTTATTTGCATAATGTATTCACGCATTTACGCATTCACAATAGAAATAATATCCGCTAAACTTTAATATCTGATGCATATGTAAAATCATTTTCAAATGTCAAGCGATGTCAAGTAAACGGAAAAAAAACTAACTACGTCAATGCATAAATGTCAAGGTGCTATGTATGCCAAGTTTGTCTGGAACTTTCCGTCAAGCTTTTGAGTAAAATATCTCTGAAACTTTTAACCAGCTTTCTGATAATTTGAGGGCATTTTTCTGACATAATCGATATAAGCTGTCGATTGCGAGCTGTTTAACCAGTCCGAATAAAATCGGTACAGTCAATTCCGAGATTTTGATTACGTAAAAAGTGATATTTTTTGCGTTCTATTTTCAATTTTACTCATACTAACACATTCAGTGATTTTGTCCCTCAAAAGGTTTTTAGAATTTCTGCGGCGTAAATCTCCGCGCGGGGTAAATATCGGAGTTACCCTAATATAAAGTTTCTTTTGTTGAAATCAAATCCACTCGGACTTTTCATTATCTTCAAACGGACAAATAAAACCTCAACAATAATAATAATTTTTATGACGTAACATACAATATAATAAGATATAATAAATACATACCTAGTTTGTAAAATTGAAATTGGACATGAGGATGAAGACATAAATTGGCGGAAGCGATAATGGCAGCATTGCAACTTCCGGACCGAATTTGCTCGTAAGCTTTCACTATAGCATAGTTACTTGAACTACATGCAGTGTCAATATTATGCGATTGTCCAGTAACGCCAAGCCAGTAAGAAATTCTATTTGCCACGAAAGAAACGTTGCATCCAGTCATAGATAATCTAGCAAACTAATTACAATACATGTTTGTAATAAATAAAAAGTCAAATTTATTTGTAAAATTATTAAAAACTACTTATTGTACAATTTTTTTAAATTTTACATACTAAGGAAACAAATTTCTATATTTGCAACAAGAATTTTACACATAGTTATCATTTTCATAAATAAATTTATATTAATTATGTTGAATATATTAATCAAATATATCTTACCTGAGGTTCAAAAGTAAAATATGATCGAGTCTCTGACACAGAAATTGCTGTAAAAACACTCGTTCTTGTTCCCCGTAATTATTTTGGGTTTACACCCGCATCGATAATTGCTTCGTAAGTATGCTCGAGTAACATTCTAGTCATAGGATCCATTATATGAGCTTCTGTTACGGATATATTGAAAAATTCTGAATCAAATTTCTTGATATTGTTGACTTTACCAAAATTCGATGAGGCATATTATATATATATATAAGCTATATAAGAAATAAATATATTAAAAAGTATAATAACAAGTAAAAAAAGGCTTTGACAGTACAATGCGGTTGACAAAGCATACGTTAACGTAAGTTAACGTTATAATAACTAATATATAATTATATAATACATCGGACATTTCGGTTTTGTTTTAAATAGTCAGATCTTCAGCGGTAACAACTGAATCAAAATAATCTCACACTCTCAAACGAAAAATAATTTCAAAATTTGGTGGTCTACAAGTAGTATAATCTGCGAGAAAATTCAAGTAAAATTTAGATCCTCCGCACAAGACTCTCGTATTGTAACGTACCTATGGGATAACGTAACGTGGATCAACGCACATGAAACGTATCGGTTACGGCGTTGTACGTTTCTTGTGCATTGACTCACGTTATGTTACGTTACGTTACCAGATGAAAGTCTCGTGCGAAGGCTCTTAGCCTGTCTATATAATATCATAGTTTATAATATAATCGAAATAGAAATAACAGTCAGAACTTCAACGACAAGAGAAGTAAATTAAATCACCCATCAATTCATAAAATGCGAAAATAAGGTCATATTTTATAAGAAATACTTATATAACACTGGGAAACACGGATTTTTTGTCGGGCCAATAGCAACTGATTCTGATAGATTTTTTTGCCGTAGAATCCGAATCTGAAAACAAAAATAATGAATTGGCTCTATTTTTTAAGAAACTAGCACAACACAAGGGCGCGCGCTACGCGCGCGCCATTTATTCTATTCATTCATTTATAATATATCACTTAAAAGTTTGGAAGTATTATAATTATTTAACACATATAAAATTATAAAGTCCATACTTTATTTATGATAATTAGCGTAACACTTGTGACAGAATTTAATTTTATCTTATAAGGTATATCAAACTATATATATCTATATATTTTTTAAATACGTCCTTTTCAAAGAAGTAACAGGAGGGAAAGTTAAACCTAGGGAGAAAGTAAAATTTCTAAATCTTCTATATACCATTCAATTGATTCGAAATTGAATAATCGAGTTGGAGAAGACAAACGTAATTAAATAAATTAAAGAATAATTTTAAAATATGTCTTTAACTTATATACATATTGAACAAAAATTTTAGACAATAATTGCCAATAAAAAGTTGTTTTATTGTAAGTAAAATTATAACACAATATTAATAATAAAAGGAATAAGAACAAGAAGAAAATTAATTGTAAATATTTTAGATATTTTTTTTACATTTAACATTATTTATATTAAAACATTAAACATTTAACATTAAACATTAAATACTATATTAAATTTTTAACAATTAAAAAAAAACGTTTTTTTCAAAGTAAGAACATTACATTCAAGTAATTTTCTTATTCTTAAAAAAATATATAAACGATAATAAATAAATAAATAAATATTATAAATACGTACAATACGTTATTATAAATACGTACAAGTATACATAGGTAAAAGAGAGCATTAATATAGACGGTATTACAAGATATTTTGTAGTATTCCACATTGTTTCTGCTCTCTTTCCCATCATCCTTCTCTGACTCTTCTCCCAATTGATTTTTATTTAATAATTTAAATTAAAGCAAATTTTAACGTAAAAATATAAGTCAAAGATGATTTTAATTTAACAATATAAGTAAATTAAAGTTAATTTTAATTTAAGTTATTATTTATAACATTAGTTAATAAAAAAGACACTAAATACAAGCCTAACATTTATGGCGACACAATTACAATTATACGTACTATTGGAAATACCTCGTCATATAAGATTAAAAAATGGGAAGGAAAAGTTGTTTCTACAAAACAAGATGAATTGGACAGTATCATAACGACAATGAATATACAGATTGATAATCCAATATCTGTTTTAAATCAGGATGTTTCAAGAACATTTTTAGTTACTTCTAAACCCGATAAAAAGTATAATTTATTTATGAAAGCTATTCTCTTTTGGATACCATTGAAAATAATTATAAGGAGGATTTCTATATAGTCGAAGAAGAATACAATAAATTAAGGATATACTCATTGACTTATAAAAGTTAACTTTCCGTCAACTTTTCGTTAATTATGCTCTTTAACAAATGAAGAAGCCTGCGAGATAATGTCGGACATGGCAAAAGTGCCAAAAAATTGCAAAAGAGCGTTTACTTTACATGAATACACATTCTACCCTAATCCAAATTACAGGTCTTATGAGGGAAGATGTACACGCGCTAAATATCTTCATGTTTCTATAAATCATAATAAAAATAATGCAAATGCTGAAAGAATATTTTCAAATAACTGAAAACAAAAAACAGGGAACCAACGCAGCATATAACGCTATATTTGAAAAAATAATTCGCACTACTTTCGAATTGAATAATGTAACCAAGACGGTCCACAAGCTAAGATCTACACAAAGTGAATGTACTAATTTGATTAATGAACTGAAAGATGAAATTGATTTGCATGATGCCAGTTGTATTGATGTTTTCCGTAACGAAGCCGCGGAGTTGGAAAAGAAAATAGCGCAGGAAAGTGGCTTGGGAAAGGCTTTAGCTAAAAACGTGCAGTAGCTTCAGAAGACCGTTGACTTCTTTGATTTAGTTTGTCAATCTGGTAGTGTTTAGCCTGGGACATTTTTCAGTGGCGTTGGAAACCGCTTTCTTTACCACTGTTTCTTGTATATCAAATTCCCTCTTTGCGCACTGTATAGCGAATTTCCCGTAATTTTTGAGTAACATGCTGACACTTGTGCCGATGCTTTTCCTTCTCCCATGTCAACTCCTTAATTTAATGTATTTTTATATGAGTATGTCCTTAATTTATTGTATTCTTTTTCGACTATATTGAAATCCTCCTTATAATAATTTTCAATGGTATCCAAAAGAAAGTAGCTTTCATAAATAAATTATATTTTTCATCAGGTTTATAGAAGTAACTAAAAATGTTCTTAAAACGTCCTGATTTAAAACAGATATTGGATTATCAATCTGTATATTCATCGTCATTATGATACTGTCCAATTCATCTTGTTTTGTAGAAACAATTTTTTCTTTCCATTTTTTAGTTCCTGGAAACGTTAAAGATGAATATTTTATCACGCGATCACAGATGATTTCACCCATTCGGCTTTCAGTCGTTGCTCGACTTTTTATCGTACCGTACACTCACATGTATTTTGAATTACAAAACAATTACACATGTACGACGTTTACACCTTTATAAATACGTACAAGTATACACAGGTAAAAGAGAGCATTAATATAGACGGTATTACAAAATATTTTGTAGTAATCCACATTATTTCTGCTCTCTCCCCCATCATCCTTCTCTGACTCTTCTCCCAATTGATTTTTATTTAATGATTTAAATTAAAGCAAATTTTAACGTAAAAATATAAGTCTGAAGTTGCTGCACGTTTTTAACTAAAGCCTTTCCCAAGCCACTTTCCTGCGCTATTTTCTTTTCCAACTCCGCGGCTTCGTTACGGAAAACATCAATACAACTGGCATCATGCAAATCAATTTCATCTTTCAGTTTATTAATCAAATTAGTACATTCACTTTGTGTAGATCTTAGCTTGTGGACCGTCTTGGTTACATTATTCAATTCGAAAGTAGTTCGAATTATTTTTTCAGCGTTATATGCTGCGTTGGTTCCCTGTTTTTTGTTTTCAGTTATTTGAAAATATTCTTTCAGCATTTGCATTATTTTTATTATGTTTTATAGAAACATGAAGATATTTAGCGCGTGTACATCTTCCCTCATAAGACCTGTAATTTGGATTAGGGTAGAATGTGTATTCATGTAAAGTAAACGCTCTTTTGCAATTTTTGGCACTTTTGCCATGTCCGACATTATCTCGCAGGCTTCTTCACTTGTTAAAAAGCATAATTAACAAAAAGTTGACGGAAAGTTAACTTTTATAAGTCAATGAGTATATCCTTAATTTATTGTATTCTTCTTCGACTATATAGAAATCCTCCTTATAATTACTTTTAATGGTATCCAAGAGAATAGCTTTCATAAATAAATTATACTTTTTATTGGGTTTAGAAGTAACTAAAAATGTTCTTGAAACATCCTGATTTAAAGCAGATATTGGATTATCAATCTGTATATTCATCGTCGTTATGATACTGTCCAATTCATCTTGTTCTGTAGAAACAACTTTTCCTTCCCATTTTTTAATCTTATATGACAAGGTATTTCCAATAGTACGTATAATTGTAATTGTGTTGCCATAAATGTCAGGCTTGTATTTAATGTTTTCTTTATTAACTAATGTTATAAATAATAACTTAAATTAAAATTAACTTTAACTTACTTATATTGTTAAATTAAAATCATCTTTGACTTATATTTTTACGTTAAAATTTGCTTTAATTTAAATTATTAAATAAAAATCAATTGGGAGAAGAGTCAGAGAAGGATGATGGGGGAGAGAGCAGAAACAATGTGGAATACTACAAAATATCTTGTAATACCGTCTATATTAATGCTCTCTTTTACCTGTGTATACTTGTACGTATTTATAAAGGTGTAAACGTCGTACATGTGTAATTGTTTTGTAATTCAAAATACATGTGAGTGTACGGTACGATAAAGAGTCGAGCAACGACTGAAAGCTGAATGGGTGAAATCATCTGTAATCGCGTGATAAAATATTCATCTTTAACGTCTCCAGGAACTAAAAAATGGAAAGAAAAAATTGTTTCTACAAAACAAGATGAATTGGACAGTATCATAACGACGATGAATATACAGATTGATAATCCAATATCTGTTTTAAATCAGGACGTTTTAAGAACATTTTTAGTTACTTCTATAAACCTGATGAAAAGTATAATTTATTTATGAAAGCTACTCTCTTGGATACCATTGAAAATAATTATAAGGAGGATTTCAATATAGTCGAAAAAGAATACAATAAATTAAGGACATACTCATATAAAAATACATTAAATTAAGGAGTTGACATGGGAGAAGGAAAGGCATCGGCACCAGTGTCAGCATGCTACTCAAAAGTTACGGGAAATTCGCCATACAGTGCGCAAAGAGGGAATTTGATATACAAGAAACAGTGGTAAAGAAAGCGGTTTCCAACGCCACTGAAAAATGTCCCAGACTAAACACTACAAGATTGACAAACCAAATCAAAATTTTACTAACTGAGTTAGGAGATAAAATTCGCAAAATAGAAAACCAGTTTGACTGTTTGGATAAATTATGGCGACAACTGAAAGAAAAGGAAAAAAAATATGGAGTAAACATTAAATTTGCATCTTAATTGAAACAAAATTGCAAAAAACTTATCGAACGAGTGAAGCATCGACAGAATATGTTCCTCCTCCTAAGGGACTTGTATAATGTCTGTGTGCAGAAAGCTTTCAACGATGTGCTTTCTTTAAGACAATATAAGAGCATTGTGATGATCGATCATACAAATAAACTGCTTGATTTACATGTGAGTGTACGGTATGATAAAGAGTCGAGCAACGACTGAATGGGTGAAATCATCTGTGATCGCGTGATAAAACATCCATCTTTAAGATCTCCTGGAGCTAAAATACTGTTTTGAAGAGAATTCTTGCCATGAAAATTTTTGATCAGGATGACATGATCAACATTTTCCCAAAGTTTCAAACAAATCCGCTGAGAATCCATTTCCGTAGGTTCTTGTGCGGGGTCCTTTGTAAGATTAACACGCGACGTCTTTTAAAATTCAAAGCCGAACTACAACTGACTCGAATTTAGCCGCATGCATACACACACACACACACACACACACACACACACACACACACACACACACACACACACACACACACACACACACACACACACACACACACACACACACGTGTCTGTGTGTATACATACGTGCGGAAATAATCGCGTTCAAAACGTTTAATGTTTTTTCTAAATAAAGAAAGATCATTATAAACGTGTTGTACAAATGTTTTCTTTAATTAATAACACTCTTTTACTATAAAATGTGCATGTTTTATTTATTAAATTAATTAGATTTAATTAAATAGAATGTAAAATTAAACAAGTTTAATTGAATAATTCAATTTAACTACTTGAAAATACTCCCACATATGTAATTATTAAATGAGCGAGGGAAGTAGAGGGAGAGAAGAAGAGGGAAGAGATACTATTCCTACAATTTTTCATAAAAGTAAAATGTGTCGCATCGTTTATATTAAAGAAAATTCAAGATTTATCGTACCATCTCAGCCAGAAATGACCGATGTCTATCGACGTCGATTTGATGAGTCATTTCTCGCTGGGAATTACCAGTTTATGTATACAGAAATGATTTATTCTTAAATTACGCACAAATTACAATCAATACAAATGTATTTGAAACAAGCAAGTTGGAGGAAATTACAGTTTTTTGACCATAAGAATATTCAGATAAAATAACAATTGTTTTAAATTCATAATTAATTTTTAATAAATGTCGATAATCATTTTAGAGCAATTGATCATATCTATTTTATAGCTTAGTACAATAAAGCTAGTTTATTTATTCAGATATCCACATTTCGACTAAGTAGTATTATAGTAATAAAGATATATATATATATATATATATATATATATATATATATATGTAGGTCTGGAAGTATGTTCCGGGACTTTTATTTTTGATATCGGTATATTCCGGGACATTTGGCAGTTTCCAGGACTGTCCTGGAAAAAATTGATGTCCTACGGCATTTTTCGGGACAGTTTTTTGAATCTGATTACATATATATGCGTTATATTCCAGGACTGTACATTTCAAAAAACGTAAACAGTCCCGGAACATACCTCTGGACCTACATATATATATATATATATTATATATATATATATATATGTAGGTCCGAAAGTATGTTCCGGGACTTTTATTTTTGATATCGGTATATTCCAGGACAGCATATTTCAAAAAACGTAAAACAGTCCCGGAACATACCTCTGGATCTACATATATATATATATATATTTCATATTAGGATCCTATCTCATAATAAGGCACTTTTCTCTAATAATTAAAGAAAAAGAAAAAAGAGAAAAAAAAGAAAGAAAAGATGCTGAATTACGTGATAAAATATCAAAGCAATAATACATATTTTACCTCAATACGTAACATTCGCGAAAAATATGTTGAATGATTCGCCCATCGGATTAAGACTCTATTAAGCTAAATTAAATAAACTCGATATCGGAATGATACCAGAATATCACATTGTGAACACTAAATTGTATATATTGTGTAAGTACTGAGCGACATATCTAGATGAAAAATCTATCCAGAGTGATAATTGACATACGAGTCGCGCGTTATCCAGCATAATATTAGATCATTAAACGTTAACGAGTGACTAAGATGTACCATGCATGGATATTAATATTATGTGTCCTTAAATGTGTTTAAGGAAAATGATGATTTCTTAAATAATTGTCGTATTCTTATGTCGATAGCAAACAGTCTTAACAACAAACGTAAACTAATCATATCGTGTTCCATAATTGCGTAGTCCTTGTGATGTCACGTGATGGGAGTTAATAATTCTCAACAGGTATAACGTAACAACATTGGTAACGATTGACGATTGGCGACAACGCAACGTAGTTGCCACTGTTACCATTAACCAGAACTTCTTTAGGCTTATCGCTTTGCTGCATACAAGGAGGATAAGACCGATGTTCTCTTTGGCCTTTAGGTCCCTGCGAATTGCTGTTAGACATGGATCGCGGGTATTCCTTCCTTGCTATTCATGGTCGTTTGGTCGCACGAGCCAGCATTACTGCCTAAACAAATATATATAAAAAAATAAAACAATAAATGTTTTTCTTATTTTTCGTCTATATTAATTTTACTTACATTTCAAAGGAGAACTAAAGATATAAGAACTCATTACTCACTCTCTCACTCATTCTCTCTCTCTCTCTCTCTCTCTCTCTCTTTCTCTCTCTTTTTCTCTCTTTTTCTCTCTCTTGTTTTATTATAAATGGGACTTCTTAAGCTTTAAAATGAGATGTCATTCATTACTCTACGATTATTAGTTTCGAAGATCAAAACGTTCAAAGTGTGACATATTTTCGTTGCATCGTCGCATCCGTGGGTACTCCCCATACCGCGGAGAAAGACGTAGTTCTACGTCAAAATTAATTCTGAATATTTTCATACACATATACAAGTGTACATATATCAGTCTACCGATCGAGCAAGACCGAGCAAAATGAGTATAAGACTGCCTCTTTTCATATATATAACCGATCGTCTTGAAGAGATGATAACGCGAGTTCGATACTATAACGGAGGTGAAAGAATAGGCCTACCTTGTCTGGCTAGTATTCATTGGCGTTGAACTTTGTTGCCGCAAGCGCCATTGTAATTGTGACCATCCGGTACTACGCGCATATGTAGAATTTATTATCCCTATAATTTTAACAGGTGGAAAGGAATCCTGGAATAACAACAATTATCAACATTATAAGTTTCAATTATCTTCGAATTGACTTTACAAAAATAAAAATCCATTTATATAATACATACAGAAATAACAGGTAGAATCATTATATTGAAGATTAAAGATTAACAACTTAAAAAAATTGGAAAATTTTGGATTTATCAAAGAGTTTAATCCATTTTACTTTTCTTGTATAGATATAGATAGATTAGATAGATATATTTATTGACTCCCCTCAGGGTTGCAAGGCGTTTTGTAGGGACGTTCCCAACCCTTTACATTCACTTAACCTACCTTAGCCTATCTTACATTTAACCTTACATACTAATCGCCCTGCCTATCTTTACACACACACACACGCTCGCAAGTTCCCTATCTCTGTGGACTTCCGTTTCCGTTTACAAACTCCTCACTCCTCCTCTTTCTCTCATTCACCCCTCCTCTCCCCTACCTCCCACTCCCTTCCATCACCCCCTCCCTTCCTTACTCTCTCTAATTTCCACAGCCATCTCTCCCCCTCCCCTTCTTCCCCCAATACCTCCCCCACCGCTTCCAGCCATGATCTCCCTCCCCCCCAATCTGCACAATCTTCCCACACATGTTCCCACGTCTCCTCCCCCCTCCACACACCCTGCACACTCTTCTCTCCTCTGCCATCCAATGTTTCACCCCCCTCATACCACCTCCCAGCCTGTATCTAGCCACCCTCTGCCACCTATTTTCTCCCCAGTTCTTTTTTACTTTTCTTGTATTGGTTCTGTAAAAGAAAAAAAAAGTATTTATTTATTTATACACAATATTTTTATGTAAATAACAAACTTTTTACGATTTATCACTACTATCACAGATTATAACATCAGACACAAGACGATACTTAATAAAATTTTTGCAATATATATTAATAAAGAAACCTTTTTCTGTAAAACACTTGCAATTGATAAATCAAATGTGTAAAATATATCTAAGAAAAATTTTCTTTTTATTTCTTTCATAAAAAAATCTATTTATATACCATATACCCATGTAACAGCGTCATAACTCAAAAAATAGAAAATTGTAATTATTTATACAGTTGGAATAGTTTTTGTACAAAACTTTAAACTGGTAAATTGTTATATCATCTGTTCTGTAATTTAAAAAACTCACCATCAAAAAGCGTTAATGTCATTGCATTTTGTAGTAAAAAATGTACAAAAAAGTAAAAAAAGTGAATGTTTTTGTAAAAAAAAAGTAAATGCTTCATGATTACTATTATTGATTACTTTACCAAAATATATCAATGTTTTTATTGTAAAATATTTAGTACCCGAATAACAGTAATTCAAATTTTTAAATAACGAACAAACAGTATTTCATTCAAAAAATATTTTTACTATAATACGTTTTGTATAATAATAATAATTATTATGTATTTTATTGCTTTAGATGTCATAATCTGAAATAGTAGTATTGAATTATGAAAAGTAATATGATTACTACATGTCTGAAATATACTTACAAACGTATTTAAAAAAATTATTGTCACAAATAAAAACAATGACATTAGTTTAGAAGAAAAAGCAGTTTAGTGAGCTTTCAGTAATTCTTTATTATGATAGACTTTTATATTTAGATCTGGAAATAAATCAAAAATAAGAACCAGTTATACTAAAAAATTACTGAGCATTCTCACTGAAATGCTTTTTTTTACAATAGTCATTTGTAATAAATTTTACAGTAAACAGAAGATAAATTCTCGAAATTATAGTTATTGTTATTAATGTATATTTGTATGTTTACCTGTACTGAATTTCCTTCAGAACACCTTTTTTTAAGTGAACGAGACACCTTTATCACTGTCTCCAAAGGTAAACAACCATCTACCCGTTTTATGTCTCTCAAATTTTGAATCAAAAAATATGGCGGCTCGGCTGTAACATATATTGCACACTTATTATAAAAATAAAAACACTCATTAAAGATCAATTTAAATTTTACCAAAGTATATAAAAAAATAGTTTTAAAATATTATTTGATTATCTTATATAAAGTATAAATTTAATAAATTGCAAAACTACTTACCCGTTTGCATTACACCAATTGCTTCCATTTTATCACCTTTGTTAAAGTCAAATTTGTCATATTCATCTTCCTTAAAATTTATTATATAAACTTGTAATTTAAACTCTCCATCAGTTAATGATCCACAACCAACAAGCTTATTAAATTTATTGTGATGCACGGCTCCAAATTTGGTTTTTACATATCCAACCAAAACTTGTAAAAAATAATTATAATTTTAAATAATATATTAAAAACAAATTATATTTTAGTTATATATATATATATATATATATGCGTGCGTGCGTGCGTGCGTGCGTGCGTGTGTGTGTGTGTGTGTGTGTGTGTGTGTGTGTGTGTGTGTGTGTGTGTGTGTGTGTGTGTGTGTGTGTGTGTGTGTGTGTGTGTGTGTGTGTGTGTGTGTGTGTGTGTGTGTGTGTGTGTGTGTGTGTGTGTGTGTGTGTGTGTGTGTGTGTGTGTGTGTGTGTGTATGTGTGTGTGTACATAAATATATGTATGAAATATTACATAAATATAATATATAAATATATATCATGCAAATAATAATAAATGTGAGGAAACTTACTGACTCGTTTTGAAGTATTTATAACTTCATTAAATTTTACACGCTCTGGTAGTACATCTGATACAGTGTTAAACTCATATTTACCCAAACAGCTAACAACAGTATTTGAACAAATTTGCAATTCATACGGTACATTGCCACTGTTGTAATAAGCAAATTTAGGTGGACGAGCCATTGCTCCGTCTAAATGAATAATCTAGAAAATAAATAATTTCACAAGTTAATAATAATTGTAATACATTATGATGCGTTTAATAAATCATATATATATATATATATATATATATATATATATATATATATATATATTTAAAACATTTACAGAATTTGGCTGTATATGGAATTCAACATTTTCGATAATTTCGTTCCATACAACGACTTGTATTCGTTTGGTCTTTCCATTATTCAAGTAAAACTTGAAAAACTTATATTGTTTATCATCTCCAATTTTACGTGGAGCTTCTATACCGTCCACATATCCGACAATCTCTCTATTAAAATACCATTATTATAAATGTATGATAGTTACAAAATATACTTTTAAAAAAATTAATTTATAATAATAAAAATTTGATATTTAAGGCTCCTGTTCACTCACTGCAGTCATCTTGGATTGATGACGTCAGAAGCGAGAAAATCATGAAAGTATATCATAAAAATTCTTATGATTTATACTAAAATAAAGATGCTTTTTAATAAAATACCATTTGTAAACGATAAAATAGATTTGTGAAATACACCGAAACATCCCCTTTTATATGAGTAATCCACATTTGTCGAAGTGAATGTTGTCTAATCAAGAACGAAAACAAGCCGTTAGTTGTCGAATTGAAATAAGTATGTGCCTGCACATATTAAATCACAATAAAGTGGATATCTTCGATGTATTTTAACACTATCACAATAATTTTAAATGTAAAAACACTGCATTAAAATAAAAAATAACGCTGTAAATTGCAAGGATAATTTTGCTTTGACGTGTCATTTTTCACGCCTTATAGTTCACAGTTTTGTCAAGTGTGACGCTGTCTGTGCGAAAACGCGGAATTGGCTCGCGAGCCAGCAGGAGCCTTAATTATGTTAATATTTAATATTTAATTTACTATTCAATATTTAATATTTAGGATTCAAATCAATGAAATTTAATAATTATAAAAAAAATATTAAACATTTTTATTAAGAATACTTTATATAAAATAGTACTTACACTGTTCTATCATACATTTGAATGTGCTCTAGATCCTCATCTGCTGTTAGCATGTTTGCACCCTTTAATTTTTGAAATCTGGATAATTGATTATCTTCTGTTACATCAACGTTGGTGTAATTATCAGAGAATTTATTTGTTCCATCAACGTTGGAGCAATTACCAGATAATTGATTGGCCTTCCCCATGTCGATGTATATGTCTTTTTTATAGTAATAATTTATGAAAAAATTAAATTATTAGTGTAACAAATCAGTAAATAAGTAACATTTGTACAAATTACTTTATGTAATTGTATTATTCAAAACAAGTAGAAACTTGCACATTGCTTCCTCAGTTTTTAAGTGTGCAAGTAGAAACTTGTGTGCACATTACTTTCTTATAGTTTTTAAATGTGCAAGTAAAAACTTGTACATTGCTTCCTCATAGTTTTTAAGTGTGCAAATAGAAACTTGTTTAAATGAACAAGTAGAAACTTGTACATTGCTTCCTTATAGTTTTTAAGTGTGCAAGTAGAAATCTGCACATTACTTCCTCTATGGGGAAGCCTGTTTTTTAATGCATAATTATTAGTAGATATTTATTAATTTGACTTCCTCATAGAGGAAGCAATGTGCAAGTTTCTACTTGCACACTTAAAAACTATAAGAAAGCAATGTACAAGTTTCCACTTGCACACTTAAAAACTATAAGAAAGCAATGTAAAAGTTTCCACTTGCACACTTAAAAACTATAAGAAAGCAATGTACAAGTTTCTACTTGTACATTTAAAAACTATGAGGAAGCAATGTACAAAGTTTCTACTTGCACATTGAAAAACTGAGAAAGCAATGTACAAGTTTCTTCTTGTACACTTTTTTTTTATAGATAGAGTGTCATTAAAGATACTTACACATTTTTTAAACAGAAATCGGTAACCCTCTCACCGATTCTCGCAAAATTCAAAACAACCTTCTTTTAATAATATTCTATATAAAATTACATGTACATCTTATACACTTTTTAAGCAGAAATCGATAATCCTTTCACCGATCCTCGCCAAATTCACTAACAATCTTCCTTTAATAATACTCTATCTTCAAACTTAAGGTAAACCGAGGCGAATTGGATCAATATAAGTTTTAAGATAGTTTTTGTTAATGTTTTTTTTCAAACAAGCTATTTTAGCGTGTTAATTAATAATCCGATTTGCCTTGGTCTACGTTATATATTTTTTAAGCAGAAATCGGTAACCCTTTCACCAATCTTTGCAAAATTCAAAACAACCTTCTTTTAATAATACGTTCTATATATAAGATTACATGTATAACTTGTACATTTTTTAGGCAAAAATCAGTAACCCCTTCACCGATCATTGCCAAATTCAACACCAACCTACCTTTAACGATACTCTATCCATAAAATAAAAATTAAACTCGATATCTCAAAATTTGCGAAAATTAGGGCAATCATATAGATTTTTTAAAACAGAACTTGGTAACCCCACCTCAAATCCCAATCTCTTGCAGAACAGATTCTCCTCGTACATGCCACTTCTTCTTCATTACCGAAATTCATATATAAACATAGTGTAAACTTTATTTACATACCCACAATATACATATGGTTCTGTACAGAATATCTATATACATATAAAAACAATTAGTCGTGGTAGTGACTAGCATTTTATAACTCAAGAACGGCTGGACAGATTTTAATGATCTATGATTTGTTAGATTCGTCTCCGCCCCGAATAGCAGAATAACAAAAAAAAATTAAAGAAATACCGGGGCCCGGACAAAGCCCGGCGGGGCATGCTAGTCCTATATATAACAGTATGTAATATTGACATAAAACCTGAAAGCCTAAACTGGTAATATTTTTCGACACTCCTTCATAGTTGATGACTGGATTGGGATTATTTGAAGCTAAGTCGTACATTCGTATATGCTGATATCCAGCGGCAGCTACAACATACTTGTCTGGTGTAATATCTAATGCATTGACTTGCTGTAAAACTCATTAAGAAAATTCAAAAAATACCTCAAAAAGTTCCTTACTTATAATTGCAACATATATACAATTTTAAACAGAATAAATCACATTTACTTTGCCAGTCAAATAATAAACAGCAATGGAAATATTAATCGACTCTACTGGCCAATTATAATTGTCAAGACAATACGACCATGATTTGGTACAATTATTGTCAAGACGCATTTTAACCAAAAATTTGGTCCTTATAAATTGATGTAATCTTTGATACTTATATATAAAATTTTGAGTTAAAAATATTATTTCTTTCACATAGCGAAGGATACAGAATCCGTGTGTTGGCACGTACGTTGACAGACACCCGTATGCGGTTGCCATATTTTGATAGTATGATCATAACCTCCCGTAACAAAAATTACTTGTTCGTTGCTAATCACACAGTCGAGAGTCATCCTCAATTTATTAATGATCTCTCAAAATTAAATTATTAATTTATTTCAAACAAAATTCATTATTATAGTAAAATTATAATATTGATATATACTGAAATGTTTACACTTTCACACACCAAACTATAAATATTTCTTTCTCTCTTGGATTTCTTCTTCCTTTTCTTCGTCTTTATACTTGTTTCCTCTTCTTTGAATCTTTCTTAATCTTTCTTCTTTAGTTAATGGTAGCGCCCGATGTCCCACAGTAGAGAATGGGTGCTGATGGGTGCCAAGGGTTTTCATGGGCAGTGAAATGCACAGGGTACGGTCACGATATTTTCCGCGTAATGCCCGATCTACAATAGCTGTAGTAAGCCTCAAGCTGTAAGAAATTGACCAATTACAGGCGAATGTGAGGAGAATAATCGACTGTGATTGGTCAATTTCTTACATCTTGAGGCTTACTACAGCTTACTACAGCTATTGTAGATCGGGCATAACCAATCAAAAGTGCGAATATGCGTAACCAAAAATGCGAAACGCTCTCTCTCTCTTCAAACAAGATCTCGCGTCGAAAATGACGTCATAAAATAAAACGTTTTGATTGGATAACTTATGACGCGGCGTCGTGACGCGACGCGCGACGCGTATAGTGGGAACGCAGCAGAAATGCATGTTCTACCGTTAAGCCCCTTGCACAATGCCAGGCAACAGGCAATAGAAACAGAAAATAACCAAAAAATCGTTAAAAAATTCAAGTGCTATGATTGGTTGGTAACATGCAATAAGCACAGAATTTCCAACGTGATGGAAACTCTGTGTCTATCGCCTGTGTCACTGTTTATTCTGCATTTATACATGATTTCTGATTTCTATTCCCTGTTCCTATTGCCTATTGTCTAGCATTGTGCAAGGGGCTTTAGACGCCGTGCCGTCGTAAAGCCCGGTGTCCACGATGCAAAAACTATGTCCAAGTTTCGGTTTAAGCCAATGAAACTGCTGCTTTTCCGTAAGAGCTGCAAGTTGATTGGCTTAAACCGAAACTTGGACCAAGTTCTTGCATCGTGGACACCGGGCATTAGAGGCGTTCAGGCATAATCCCACGGATGGTAGCTTCGCACCACCGGCCGCTCGACCGAGTGCGTGAACCAAATGTCCGAACTTGCGGTTCCTCTCGTACTGAGCAAGATTACTATCGCAATGACTGGTCATCAGTAGGGTCGTAAAACTAACCTGTCTCACGACGTAAAAACGCGAAAAATACATGCCATGTGACTTCGGCCTTAAGCCGGTATTTAATCAGATCTTAAGGCCATCGCACACAAAATGCATAGCTTAAAGCAGGGAGCACACACTTCTGCACAACGCATAATGCGTAAGCATAAGAAAATTGATTGGTCTATTTCCTTATGCACATGTGTATGGACCAATCAATTTTCTTATGCTTACGTATTATGCGTTGTGCAGAAGTGTGTGTCCGGGCCCTAACATAAGCGTAGCATAAGACCGCTGGACCAATGAGCATCTTATGTAAATCAATATGGCGACTTTATGCTGGATGCTCATTGGTTTAGCGGTCTTATGCTATGCTTATGCTGAGCTATGCATTTTGTGTGCGATGGCCTTTATTTCAAGACCGTCTTAAGTAATGGCCTAATTTACACCAATCACTTGATACGCGTATTAATTAAATAGTAAATAACTAGTGAATTAGTTTGATTATTGGCTGATCAGCTCAAATATACTATTCGATACGCGTATCATGAGATCGGTGTAAATTAGACCAATGTCTTAAGATACTAATATGGCTCTGTGATTGGTTCATAACCTTTAAGATTGTACTTAAGATGGTCTTAAATATAAGAAGGCCGGTATTCATAGTCGGTTTTGATATTTAAGACCATCTTAAGTATAATCGAGTCGTGGGTCGTAGATCGTAGGAAACTGACCAATCACAGTCGATTATTTTTCTCAAATTTGACTGTGATTAGTCAATTTCTTGCGACTTGGTCATTGGCTGCGTTCAGCCGCGAACCTCTGCTTAGCGAAGCGAAAGGTAGCAATTCGGCTGAACGCAGTCATTAAAGGCCATTGCACGTAACAAAGTTTTAAGTCATAATCGTAAGGCCGTAAGAAAATAGACCAATCACAGTCGATTATTCTCCTTGAGTTCAAAGAATAATCGAGTGTGATTGGTCTATTTTCTTATAGCCTTACGATTATGACTAAAACTTTGTTACATGCAATGGCCTTAACTAATCACAAAGTCGTATTAGCATCTTAAGACATTACTTAAGCCGGTCTTAATAAGAACCGAATATGAATACCGGTCTTAAGTCTTGTGTACACGATACTAGAAATCGGTCCGAGTTTCGGTTTAAGCTAATGAAACTGCTGCTTTTCTGTAAGAGCTGCAAGTTGATTGGCTTAGACCAAAACTCGGACCGATTTCTATTATCGTGTATGTACACAAGGCTTTATGCTGGGTCTACAATGCGAGTCGCAAAGTCGTGAGTCGCAAGAATTGACCAATCACAGTCGATTATTCTCCTCAAACTCGCATTGTAGACCCAGCATTAGGCCTAGTTTACACCAATTTCTTGATACGTGTATCAAATAGTATAGATTCGAACTGATCAGCCAATAATCAGACTTATTTACTATTTAATACGCGTATCAAGTGATCGGTGTAAACTATATAGGCCTTTTAGAGCCAATTTCACCATTCGTATGTATGTACAATACTTGATGGCCGAAAATAAACATTTTTTTTAAGAATCTCTATATGAAATTGTTTGTATTTTGTATGAAGAGTTACGAAGTGTGATTAGAAAGTTTGTGAGTCATCCAGATAATTTTAATAAAATATATATTTATAAAACTCGGTAATTAGTCGAAATACATTATAGTTATTCATAAAAAAAGGCGCTACTGTTTAGGCCAGTCAGTAAAGATACTTAAAATTTGAAAATTTAACTTTAATTACAAAAGTTTTCAAACTGTGATGGAATATTCGGTAAGTTAAAATAAAAATAAATCTTATTTTGCAAACATCCCCGAGATCCGGAACATGTTAAACATTGCAAAAAAATGTTAATAATTTATTATAACTTTGCGAAAAAATTGCAAAAGTCCTGCAAACTTTAAGCAATGTCTTGTGACGTGACAAAAGTCGCGTCCCTTACCCCAGATGGGAGCTCGGCCGAGGGAGGCGTCAGGGATGGTGCCTCCGCCCGAGGCGGGCGGAGAGCGAGCCTTTAGGTTAGGATTAAGACCTTTTGCGAGCGTTACAGGTCGAGGGAGTGCGGAGCAGATGGCCAGGGTCACGACGAGTGTAACGGCTTATGCCGCGTCGAGGGACTTACGGCTGGACAACCAGGAGCTTCCGAGGGCGTACGATCGGCGGGCGGGTCACGCTGGGGCCCACAGCCGGCAGATCAGATGACCTGTCAAGGCGTCACGGATGGCACGAGAGCACTGCAGCCCGGATACGGGGGACGCCCCGACGAAGGTCCCCGTTAAGGAACGGGGCCACCACCGCTGAGTACCGCTCCCGGTCGACGAGCCATGGCCCGTCCAGCCTGGCCGTCGAGGAACCGGACGATGAGACGCGGCCTGGACAGCCGGTCTCAAATAGGCGGACTTCAAAACTACCGCCGGCGGATGGGCGCAGTGACGAGGAGCGCTCGCGAAGGGCGCGACGATCGCCTAGAGGGATCGCTGGCAGGCCAGGGCGCAGCACCGATCAGGCTAGGGAAACCGGCGCGCGCGGGCGCGCGCGGGCCCTGCGTGGTCCCGCCGGATCAAGGAAACGCCACTGTCGAGTGAGCCGCCATCCCGGCAACATCCAGCCCTAAGAGCGAGTGACGAGCCGCCGGAACGAGACGAATTTGTAAGGCCACTGCTCAGCCTTCCTCGAAGTAAGACCGCGAGAATACCTAGGCCCTCCCGGGAGTCGCGTTGTGCCGCGGTAAAGTATGAAATCGGCTGTAATTAAAGAATATCGAGTGCCATACCGCGGGAGGGCCCGTGCGACGAAGTGATCGCGAGTGCCCGCCTCGGGGATGAAAACGTACGGCCGCCGACAGTCAGCGTACATGTAATTTCGTTGTGATATCGTTTCGTGTACTTCGTTGCGTATGATTTCGTTGTGAGTAATTTCGTTCGCGTAATTTCGTTGCGGGTGATTTCGTCGCGTGGAATTTCATGAACGCCGTTGGCTTAACCGTGCCGTAGTTTTGAGAAGTGGCTCTCGCGCGTGAGAGAGCCTCGTAGTTATCGTTGCCGGTTAAGTTCATGCCATTTGTAAGTAGCTATACGTGCGTTTCATCGGGATTAATGGCCCACGGTTGGGTCGAGTTAACGGGTGGGGCCATTCGTGCGTTTCGAGGGGAGAGAAGATCTCCAGCGTTGTCGCGGTAGACCGTAGGGAAATTGCGTAATTGTTTAAGGAGATTGCGTTGGTTATTTGTTAGCATCTCGCGTTTGACCGTCCGGGTGGAGTTCGCTGCAATAACTTATGTCGGGGAATACTCTTGTGCGAATTCAGTCGGGATTGCCGTGCAGCTCAGCGACGGAATGGGTATCGCGCTCGTGGGGTGACACGTGGCGTGTACTCGAATTCTGCTTGTTCGCCGTGGAACTCGCTATCGTCCACTTGTTATCTGCCTTAACCGAAATATAATTTAATGTTTTACGTATTTGAGTGTGATGATTGCGCTACGCTCCCTCTCCTATTCCATCCGCGGTTGATCAAAGAAGCCCACGCCTGAGAAATACTGCGATCTCGTGAATCGTGGTGCGAGGAATCGCACCTGGCGCCCAACATAACATCTCTAAAATACTCAGTCGAGCTACCATCGGGGTTTCGGAGAGCAGTATCGCGAACATTGATAGAGATTATAGTGAAGAAAGCGACGGCGCGCTCCGCCACGGCCGGCGAGACCGTGAGGACATCGTCGTCGTCGTCGTAAATTTTGGCGCCCAACGTGGGGTCTCTCGCCCGAAAATTACCAATTAACGAAAATCGGGAGAGAGAGCGTGCGCAAGTGAACTTGTTTTGTGCAATCATTATATTTATGTGTTTCCCTATGATTTATGTGATTCTCTTGTGTTAGTTATATGTTCGATCGGATTTTCGAATTATTATTTCGTGGCCCTGGAATTTTGGTGCCATGAATGCGGTGTGTAGTGCCGAGTGAAGGCCGCTTCGCTCGACTTTGTTTTGGTTCGCACACGGCCGGTATTCGGGAACTTGAGTTTTTCAGTCGAATTCCTGCCTGTTTACGATTTCGGGGACTGTGTTGATTCGATTTCGGTTAAGTTTCGCGAAAGTAAATACCGTTCGATAATATTGCGACTGGCCTACCTCTTCGTCCAAATAATAAGCTTGGAGAATAATAACGTACTTGGTAATTCCGCGTATTGGGAAAAGGAAAAAGGCCTTGCTGGTGTCTTCGGTTTCGCGTTCGGTGGACGTCATAAGGGGAGGCGAATAGGACTCCTATGCGGGAGGACGACTTGCTGGAATCGCCTCTTCGGTGGATCAACCGCCTAACGAAAGAACAAGCGGTGCGACATTTAGAAGATCGGGGGTTGGACACGGCCGGAATTTTGCCAACTTTACGCGCGCGTTTAGCTAGATTTGAGGAAAAGTCGATTCGAAAAAAAATGAACGACCAACCGACTCCACCCCCACCCCCGCCGGCCATCGAAATACAATCCGCTAGTCCTCAGGGGGACCAGGGGGCGACCCCGAGGGACAAGGCGACGGGAAGGGAGGACCCCTTCGTGAGTCTGGGGGCGTACAATTTTCCGCCTGACCCCCACAAAACATGGGGGGAAACTTATCAGCGGGCACCCCCGCCGCGAATAGAGTACCCGCCGCGCCACGATAGAGGAAATACGCGCGGATCCGCGGCCGAGGCTTATAATATAATGAGAAAGTGGAACCTCCACTTCTCCGGACAACGCGGTAGCGACGCGGAAGCATTTTTGTTACGGATTAAGGAGGCCCGCTCCATTATTCACGTAGATGACGCCGAACTATTTAAGTGCTTGCCCCTATTCCTTTCGGGTACCGCGCTATATTGGGTAAGATTGGAAAGCGAAAATTGGCGGGATTGGCGGGATTTCGAACACGCGTGGCGAAGTCGATTTGGCGACCCGGACTATTTAACGACCCTTCGGGAAGAGATACAGCGACGAACGCAGGGAGAACACGAGCCGGCGGTCGAATATTTGACCTGCTTACGGTCTTTGTTCACGCGAATGAGCCCTCCGTGGTCCCTCCCGGAGCAGCTCACATTAGCCCACCGGAACTTATTGCCGCGGCTACAGTTCGCGATTCGACGGTGGGAGTTAAGCGATTTTCACACGTTGGAGGATTTGGCTACGCGGACGGTACGAACCCTCCTCGCGGACAAAATGTATAGACCCCCCTTGTTACCGGAACAGTCACTTTTTCCGGACTTAGCGTACCACGCGCCGAAGGGGAAACCGCGATCCCCGAATACCGTTGCCGCGGGGGAGGCCGTGGCTCAGGGAGACCCAAGTAGAGGGAAGGCCTGGAGCGCCGCAGCGTCCACCGACGCCACCATACCGAGATCGGTTCCCGATGATTCCAACTTAAAATGTTGGAACTGCGATCAGACGGGCCATCGGGCTAGGACCTGCAGGGCGGCTCGACGGCAACATTGCTACCGGTGCGGGAACCCGGGGTTTACGACGCGGACATGCCCTAGGTGTTCGGGAAACGCGAAAGGGGGTCAGTAGGACGGGTCCCTACGCCCCCAATTATCGAGAACGAGGCCCGGACCGCGAATACCCCGGAAGAAAAACTCTCGTACGTGACGCTCGATCCCGACGAATTCCCCCCGCTGAAGTATATTACAATCCGGATAGGCGGCCGGCCCCTGTTAGCGTTGGTGGACTCGGGCTCGAACATGACGCTCCTCGGTCGCGAGGGGATGCAAATAGTAAAAAGTTTAGGCGTCCCAACCACTCGAGAGGGGGGCGCAACAATCCGAATGGCAAACGGACAAATAGCCCCGATTCAAAAAGAAGCCTCGCTTTCTATCCATCTAAAGGACCGGAGTCGGAAGATCTCGGTAGGCATATTGCCGGATTTGGCCGTGCCGTGTATCGTGGGGATGGACTTCTTGACAAAGTTCGGTATCGCGCTAGACTTCGGAAAAGGGGAGTGGCATTTTGCGGATAGGCCTCGTGTCCGCTACCAGTTTCAATTGAAAGAAACGGACCCCCGCGTTTGTGGGCTCGCGGAGCTAACTAAAGATCAGGAAAAACATCTGAAAATTTTTTTACGGAAAATAGTAGCACCATCGGGAGACCCCGGTCTGACCAACCTAACCGAACATAAAATAGAAGTAGGAGAGCATCCGCCGCTAAAGCAACGCTGCTACTTAGTCTCGCCAAAGGTGCAAGAAGCAATCCGCGCAGAGGTAGATAAAATGTTAGCAGCCGGAATAATTGAGCCGTCAGTAAGTCAATGGTCGAACCCAATCGTGATGGTGAAGAAATCGAATGGCAAGTACCGGTTTTGCCTGGATTTCCGCGGAGTTAATAAGATATCTAAAAAGGACGCGTACCCGATACCACCAATGGACGGGATACTCAATAAGTTACGTTCGGCAAAATATATTTCTACAATCGACCTTAGCCAGGCTTACTTTCAGATTCCGTTGAATAAAGATAGCCGAGAGATTACCGCGTTTAGCGTCCCGGGAAAAGGCTTATATCATTTCGTCCGAATGCCATACGGATTAACGGGTGCCCCCGCGACGTTCCAGCGACTATTAGATAGTTTAATAGGCCCGGAAATGGAGCCTTTCGTTTTCGCGTACCTAGACGATATAATTATCGCGACGGAAACTTTCGAGGAACACCTCGAATGGCTAAAACGAGTGCTAGATAAAATTAAAGCTGCGGGATTAACGATTAATATGGATAAATGCGAGTTCTGTAGATCTCAGGTTAAGTATTTAGGCTTCGTGGTGGAGGCGGGAGGCGTATCGGTGGACCCAGAAAAGACGCGCCCCGTGCTAGAGTACCCGGCGCCTCGAACACTGAGACAATTGCGTAGATTTCTCGGGATGTCATCGTGGTATCGGAAGTTTATACCGGAGTTCGCGACGCTAAGTGAGCCCTTGACCCGCCTTTTGAAGAAAGGCAGGCGCTGGGAGTGGGGGGATGAACAAGTTCATGCATTTAATAGCATTAGGAGTAGCTTAATGGCGGCCCCCGTCCTGGCATGCCCAGATTTTAAAGAACCTTTCGTGTTACAAACCGATGCGAGCTCGGTTGGGTTGGGGGCGGTCTTGACTCAGAACCTAGAGGGGGAAGAACGCGTAATAGCCTATGCCAGTCGCGTGTTGTCGGACCCGGAAAAGCGGTACTCGGTGACTGAACAAGAGTGCCTGGCCGTGGTGTGGGCCATTCAGAAGTTTAGGCCGTATTTAGAAGGTTACAAGTTCACCGTAGTTACGGATCATAGTAGCTTGCGGTGGCTCCACAACTTGAAAAATCCCACGGGTCGTTTGGCCCGATGGGCGTTAGAATTATTAGAGTATGATTACACAGTGGAGTACCGCAAGGGAGCCCTACACCACGTGCCCGATGCCTTGTCGCGAATGTACGAAAGCGCGGAAGGTGGAAGAGTAAACGCCGCCATCGAGATCGAGGAGTGTGAGGGTACAAGTGACGAGTGGTATCGCAGGCGGTATGGGGAGGTAGCGACTGACCCGAAGCGGTTTGCTCACTGGAAAATAGTTGATCGGCAGCTATACTTTTTGCGACCGCGACCGGTGATTTCGGACATAGTTGAGGATTTGGACCGGTGGAAGCTGGTATTGCCGAGAGAATTACGCGCCGAGGCCCTTCGCGAATCCCACGACGCGCCGCAGGCCGGTCATTTGGGAGTCGAAAAGACATATCAGCGTCTCGCCGTGTCGTACTATTGGCCAAATATGTTTCGCGAGGTCACTCGGTACATTCGGACGTGCGACACATGTCAGAGGACGAAGGTCGAGCAAGCTAGTCCCGCGGGGTGGATGGGCCGCCGCGTTATAGAAGGGCCGTGGACTTCGATCGCCGCGGACATAGTGGGGCCCTTGCCTCGCAGCAAGGCCGGCTACCAGTACCTTCTGGTGATCCAAGATTTATTCACAAGATGGATCGAGTTGAAGCCTTTGCGAGCGGCTACCGGCCCGAAAATTAAAGAGGCGTTGGAGGATCTTATCGTGTCGCGGTGGGGTACGCCGAAGATCCTCCTCACGGATAATGGAACTGAGTTCGTGAATCGCGTGATGAAGGGTTTCGCTGAGGAGCATGGCATCACACACGCCACGGTGCCGCCGTACCACCCGCAGGCCAACCCCGTGGAGAGGGTCAATAGGACCCTGAAAACAATGATCGTGTCGTTTATTGAGAGGGATCATCGGGAGTGGGATAAATACCTTCCACAGTTTCGTTTTGCTTATAATACGGCGGCGCATTCGTCGTTGGGAGCGTCACCGGCGTTCGTGAATTTGGGACGTGAGCTAGTGCCGCCGAACTTGTTGCGTGACCAGGGGGAGGACGTGACTCAGGTGGAGCCGCGGGACCCGGCGGAGTGGTCCCAGCGGATGATCGAATTAAGGGCCGTTCGAGAATGGGTGGCGGAGAATATGGACCAGGCGAACCAGAGGCAGGCCGCGCATTATAATCTGCGTAGGCGACCGCGAAGATTCCGAGTCGGGGACTTAGTATTAAGGCGGCAGCACGTGCTGTCGTCAGCCGCACAGAATATCGCGGGAAAACTGGCGCCGAAATTCCAGGGACCCTTACGAGTGAAACGGGTGATCTCTCCGGTGGTGTACGAGTTGACACAGCTGGACGGGTCAACCGTAGGGAAAGTGCATGTTAAGGATGTGAAACCGTACTACCCCCCTAACCCCGACCCGTAGGGCTTACCGAGAGACACGAGAGCGGTCCCGCGAAGATATGGAGGGGGCCCGACGAATGGCCCGGGAGGGATGGTCCGACTTCTGGAAGGACCATCTTAACGAGCGGGTATCCGTAGAAATGGCCAACCCGGACTTCTGGGAAGATCTGGGGGAAATGCTGGAGTGGCTGCGGGAGGTCCAGGACTGGATGACCCAGAGGGCCCCGGGAGGAGTGGTCCTGACGGAACTTCCGCCGCAGAGGGACCAGGGCTCCCGGACGCCCGGAGCGGCCGTAGTGACGGCTAGGCCCCAAGAAGACCGGAGCGTAGGGACGCGGGGAGAGTTGGGGGTCATGCCGTGGTCCGTGCCGAGGACGGGGCGGATCGCCCGGTGGGCCCAGACCGACACCGTCGTCGTGCGCACGGTGGGTACCCAGACCCAGCCGATGGAGGGGGCGGTGGACGAGCCACCCCAAGGGCGTGCCGCGAGCCCGCCGAGACGACCGACGGCGGAGGCCACGCCAGAGCAGCCCCAGTTCCCGAAAAGGTGCTGGAATTGCCAAGAGATGGGGCACTCCTTCAGCAACTGCCCTCACCCCCGCAGGGGAGATTTCTGTTTTGGGTGTGGGGCCCGAGGAGTGAAGCTGAGCGGCTGCCGACGCTGCAGGACCGGATATGAGGAGCTGCGCGGGAGCGGGAACGCCCGAGGGCCCCGCGACCTGTGCCGCGATCGGAGCCGAAGCCGCTCAAGAAGATAGTAGACCGGAGAGCCCGAGGACCCAGAGGGGACTCCTAGCGCCAGAGACGAGATACCGCGGTTAGTTGAGACCCCCCCCCAGTATTATACCTTTGGGACCCAAATAAAAAGTGTCTACCAAACCTAAATGTGGTAATTGAGCGTGTGCATGTCGAACCCTTCCGCCTCCTTCCTGTTCCCTGAGAAGGAAATTCGCGTGGAGGTTGGAACAGGGCGAGATGAACGGGGTGGGACGTAGTTGAGGAAATTTGGAAGGGAACAAAGTCGGGAAACAATGGTGCGGTGAATTGGTCGGTTAAATTTGGGGAAAGATTGGGAAGTAATTCGGAGATTTTCGTTTCGGGTGATTTTCGTGTACTATTGAGTAACGTTGGAAGGGAAGACGCATGGACTGATCGGGGTCGGACGGGGCAAAGCCGTCACCGACGGAGTGAGGTCTCATGAGGGAAATGAATGGGGTATATCAGAAGGCTTGAGCGGTGGTCTCCGGCGGACCGGGGCGGACGTCCCCCTCGGCACTCGTCTGGGAGCGGGGAGTTGTGACGTGACAAAAGTCGCGTCCCTTACCCCAGATGGGAGCTCGGCCGAGGGAGGCGTCAGGGATGGTGCCTCCGCCCGAGGCGGGCGGAGAGCGAGCCTTTAGGTTAGGATTAAGACCTTTTGCGAGCGTTACAGGTCGAGGGAGTGCGGAGCAGATGGCCAGGGTCACGACGAGTGTAACGGCTTATGCCGCGTCGAGGGACTTACGGCTGGACAACCAGGAGCTTCCGAGGGCGTACGATCGGCGGGCGGGTCACGCTGGGGCCCACAGCCGGCAGATCAGATGACCTGTCAAGGCGTCACGGATGGCACGAGAGCACTGCAGCCCGGATACGGGGGACGCCCCGACGAAGGTCCCCGTTAAGGAACGGGGCCACCACCGCTGAGTACCGCTCCCGGTCGACGAGCCATGGCCCGTCCAGCCTGGCCGTCGAGGAACCGGACGATGAGACGCGGCCTGGACAGCCGGTCTCAAATAGGCGGACTTCAAAACTACCGCCGGCGGATGGGCGCAGTGACGAGGGGCGCTCGCGAAGGGCGCGACGATCGCCTAGAGGGATCGCTGGCAGGCCAGGGCGCAGCACCGATCAGGCTAGGGAAACCGGCGCGCGCGGGCGCGCGCGGGCCCTGCGTGGTCCCGCCGGATCAAGGAAACGCCACTGTCGAGTGAGCCGCCATCCCGGCAACATCCAGCCCTAAGAGCGAGTGACGAGCCGCCGGAACGAGACGAATTTGTAAGGCCACTGCTCAGCCTTCCTCGAAGTAAGACCGCGAGAATACCTAGGCCCTCCCGGGAGTCGCGTTGTGCCGCGGTAAAGTATGAAATCGGCTGTAATTAAAGAATATCGAGTGCCATACCGCGGGAGGGCCCGTGCGACGAAGTGATCGCGAGTGCCCGCCTCGGGGATGAAAACGTACGGCCGCCGACAGTCAGCGTACATGTAATTTCGTTGTGATATCGTTTCGTGTACTTCGTTGCGTATGATTTCGTTGTGAGTAATTTCGTTCGCGTAATTTCGTTGCGGGTGATTTCGTCGCGTGGAATTTCATGAACGCCGTTGGCTTAACCGTGCCGTAGTTTTGAGAAGTGGCTCTCGCGCGTGAGAGAGCCTCGTAGTTATCGTTGCCGGTTAAGTTCATGCCATTTGTAAGTAGCTATACGTGCGTTTCATCGGGATTAATGGCCCACGGTTGGGTCGAGTTAACGGGTGGGGCCATTCGTGCGTTTCGAGGGGAGAGAAGATCTCCAGCGTTGTCGCGGTAGACCGTAGGGAAATTGCGTAATTGTTTAAGGAGATTGCGTTGGTTATTTGTTAGCATCTCGCGTTTGACCGTCCGGGTGGAGTTCGCTGCAACTTATGTCGGGGAATACTCTTGTGCGAATTCAGTCGGGATTGCCGTGCAGCTCAGCGACGGAATGGGTATCGCGCTCGTGGGGTGACACGTGGCGTGTACTCGAATTCTGCTTGTTCGCCGTGGAACTCGCTATCGTCCACTTGTTATCTGCCTTAACCGAAATATAATTTAATGTTTTACGTATTTGAGTGTGATGATTGCGCTACGCTCCCTCTTCTATTCCATCCGCGGTTGATCAAAGAAGCCCACGCCTGAGAAATACTGCGATCTCGTGAATCGTGGTGCGAGGAATCGCACCTGGCGCCCAACATAACATATCTAAAATACTCAGTCGAGCTACCATCGGGGTTTCGGAGAGCAGTATCGCGAACATTGATAGAGATTATAGTGAAGAAAGCGACGGCGCGCTCCGCCACGGCCGGCGAGACCGTGAGGACATCGTCGTCGTCGTCGTAGTCTATTGTAATATTTTTCACAATTTGCAACCTATTTTGAGGCGCGCAACATTGAAATTTATTGCAAAATAACGTTTTTATTTATAGCCTGGAAAAAACTGTGCAATTGCAAAAGTGTGCTGATAGAACAACTTTTACAACTGCCCCGAACAGCTGTACCAATTTGCAATCTTCTATGTTGCACGCAATATATATTTTTTAAATCAATGGTGAATTAATTGTTTATTTGGTCGTAATTTTGCCAAAAAAATTGCAAAAGTTTTGCAAATATTGGTTGCAAACGTTGAGATTATTTTTCGTCACAAACTGGTTAAGTTTGCAACCTCGGACAAAAGGTCCGCAACTTTAAAAAATTAGCAACAATTATGCTGCGTTCCCACTACCCACTACACGCGTCGCTCGTCGCGTCACGACGCCGCGTCATGAGTCATCCAATCAAAACGTTTTATTTTATGACGTCATTTCCGACAAAATCTTGCGTCGGAAATGACGTCATAAAATGAAACGTTTTGATTGGATAACTCATGACGCGGCGTCGTGACGCGACGCGCAACGCGTATAGTGGGAACGCAGCATGAGGCTGAGTTTCCACTGAGCGCGTCACGCGTTGCGTCGTCTGTCGCGTCATGACGCGACGCGACGAAAGTTTGAGGGTGCCATTACATGGAGCGCGGAAACGCGGAAACGCGGAAGCGCGGAAGACAAAATTTACTAGATTTCCGTCGATCCGTTCCGTCTGTTTTGAATACCTTAATATTACATGGAGCATATTTTGAGCGGAAAAGCGGAACGGAGAATTATAAAATATTAATTTTTAACGGTATTTATTGATTAAAATGCTTGTATTCAATAGATAAGCTGAAAAGATAAGCATATTAATAAAAATTGCAATGAATTAAGTGAACACAATTTTAAGAAATGAATACAAATGTCTATTTGTCACTATACTGTTCCGCTTTTCCGCGCAAATTGTGCTCCATGTAATATAAGGAGAAACAAACTCGCGGAACGAACGCGTCAAAATCCGTTGTCAACGCGGATACAGTATACTCCATCAAATTTCGGAGCTGTTTAATCACATTGAAAAAAAAGCTTTTACACATACTCTTCGATTACTTTATTATTTAATAAAAGTGGCAGTATAATATTATAGATCCAAACATCATGTTGATGGTTATTATGAAGTATATCTTATATGCAAGCCAGGGTACATACATAGGCTGCGTTAAGTACTGGCAGTGAATATCGAAACGCAGCCGTACATACATACACGATAATAGCGGATTCCGCTTTTCCGTTCAAACGTGCGGGACTCAACTCGCGGAAACGCGGAATCTAGTTACTATTCTGTTCCGCGCTTCCGCGTTTCCGCGTTTCCGCGCTCCATGTAATGGCACCCTGAAGCCAGCGTCGTTCTTAACAAAGAGGATCAGATAGATTGGAAGCTGGCCGTGTCTAGCCGTGTCCGCGATTCGCGCCATCTAGTAGTTCGGAGACGCACTACGTGCTAATCCTCTCTCTCACAAAACTTTGCTCTTTCACTCTCTCTCACTCTGCAAGATAACCTTCACTTTAACCGTTGCGCTTTGTCGTTGGCAGCAAGTTGGCAGAAAATTATATTGGGTATTTATTTAGAATAAGTTTTTGGAAATTATTAGAATTGTTATGATTTTGAACCAATGAATTATGATTCTATAGTATTGTATGATATATATTGGAATTCTCTAATAAAAAATTGATTTACAGGCGAAAGAAATGGCAGGAATTTGCTGGTGTGCAAGGGGATCCTCCAAATCATCTCCGTATTTGTTCGGATCATTTTGAGTCACAATGTATCAGGAAAAAGTACCCAAGGCCGCTACTTGTTCGTGGAGCGATACCTACCATTAAACCTCATCGCAAGTCTCCATCACCACCAGTTATCAAATATCACAAGGACAAAGTGGAGATTTATCGATCGGCCCTTGAAGGTAATTTAAGTAGAAAATATTTATTTTTGAAGTCCATTAACGATCTTGGAGTTTTCTGAAATTAATAATTAGCTTATAATCCAGAAACACGTTGCCGTCAATTTATTGACAATTTGTCATTGAGGCCCAAAATTTTTAATGCCTCAGGCAAAATTATTTTCTGGAAAGCTCCTGCTTACTTTTCTCCACAATAAAACTTATATTTTATAGGAGATTGTTTCCATCCATCGAAGAGAGTGGTTTTGGATATACAAAAAGCAACTGTAGAACAACCAGCAACAATTAACATTGAAACTAACGATAACATCAAGATTGTGCTATCAGGTAAAAAAATATAATGGTAAAAAGTGAAAAAGAATGTTGAATTTTCTATCAGCTGTCTTAAATCCGATAATTGTACATAGAATCTCATCCACTGATTTCCACATTCCGATAATTGTACATAGAATGTTATCCATTGATTTCTACATTAATAAGTTTCGTTTATATTTTACAAATATGTTCAATTTTGAAGCACATTGACGAATAACACGTTATTTTTTATATATTGAAAATAAAGCTGGTCGTGATGTAATAAAATCATGTGTTTAATATCTTATTTCCACTATCTATCGTTACAAATTGATTATTTTTTCGCTATTTAGATGGGGAAGAAGATGAAAAAGACCTAGCTCAAGTAAATCTATCATTCTCGCACAGCTCTATCCATTTCACATCCATTCCACAAGCGCCAACTGTTTCATCGACGTCAATAGAGAAAAACACATCGATGTCTTTGGAAGTAACTTCCCCATTATCAGAGTCTACTTCCAAACCGATGAAAACATTTTCCACTGAAAATTTAGAAGTCTCAGAAGTCTTCACTCCTGACACGTTAACACAGTTGCCAGAACGGGATTCAGATTTACGAACGCCAGCAATACATTTAGAATTAGCGTCACCTTCAGCCAGTATAACCCTCACACGAAGAAAAATTTCGACCAAGCATATACCGATACATTTAAAATCACACTCACCGTAAAAAAGAATCACTTTCACACCGACTAAAACATTTTCGAATCAAACACTTAAATCCTCGAAATTATTTACGCCAAAACGTATCTTAAATGAAACGTCAACATCATCACCAAAAGCTTCCTCAAATTTGACCCCTAAGTCTTTACGACTTAATGCTCAAGAACGAAAGATAAAAGCTTTACGTTCTAAAATTTATCGATTACAGCATAAAAGAAAGACTATTCCAAAGAAGTCAGTAGAAATTGAAACAATAATTACGCAATCCGCTAGACACTTATCAAAAACTGCGCAAACATTATTCGCAACTCACTTACGTTTATCGTGTGTCAAAAATTCACGAAAAAGATATAGCGACGAGTTTAAAGATCTCGCATTATCTATTCTGTATCATTCGCCAAAAGCTTATAGATTTCTGAAAAAAATTATTAATCTGCCATCAGAGAGAACGCTCAGAGAATACCAAAAAAATGTTCAATTTACGTGGAAATTAATGAAACAGTTTTGTTGCAATTGAAAAATAACTTCGCTAACGCGTCAAGAAAAGATAAATTAGTATCACTTTTGTTTGATGAAATTAATCTAACTTCCGAAGTTCATTATGATCCACATTCCGATTCTTTCAAAGAATTAGCAGATGATGGCGTAACACGTGACCCAGTAGAAGCAGCATCGGCTTTGGTAGTGATGATAACGTGGATTAACAAAAAAATAAAACAAACAATAGGATATGTTTTCTTAGGAAAAACAGGCAACACAATAAAGACGCATAACATCGTTAAATACGCATTAGAGAAAGTCAGTAGTACTGGTCTAATAGTTAAGTCAGTCGTTTGCGATCAAGGTCCTAGGAATAAAAGTTTACCAAGAGCATTGGGGGTTACTAATGAAGAAAAGCCATTCTTTTTTATAAAAGGTATACCGGACAAGATTTTTTTCTATTTGATCCTCCTCATTTATTAAAATCTCTCAGAAATAATGTAGAACAGAAAAAATTGAGTTACCGAGGCGGAACTGTTGATTGGAATGAAATTAAGAAAGTATATGCATTAAGTCAGGAAAGCTCTTTAAATTTAATACCGAAAATTTCAGACCGTCATTTTGAACTGGGCAACTTTTCAAAAATGAGCGTTTCTCTGGCCGCGCAAGTCTTTTCGGAATCCATGTACACAGCTCACCTAGTTTACAAACTTATTTTTCCAGAGAAATTTGAGAACACAAATGACATGACTTTTGAATTCGTTCACGACGTAGATAAATTATTCGACTCATTAAATTCAGTACTACTAAAGAAAACTGTGGGTAATAAATTAAATTATGCTATCAGCAGTACTTCGGAGCATAAAAATTTTTTTAATGAAATATTAAACAATTTTAAAACAATAAAGTTTGAGGGCCAAAAGCCAGACTGTATTAAAGGTTTTCTCATAACAATTAACAGTGTCCTCCAACTGGCCGATGATCTCCAGCTCAATTATGGTATTGAAAATCTCAAAACTCGTCGATTATGTCAGGACCCGTTAGAAAACTTATTTGCTGTTATCAGGCAGCAACATGGTTGTAACTTATATCCTTCGCCAACGCAATTCGAAAATGGAATTCGGCAAGTTTATATTACTCAATTAACGAAAATCTCTAACATTACTAATTGCGAAGCTGATATGACAATCAGTTTGCCAATTAATTAAGTAACTTTGTAATGCAGATTCAGTCCAAAACGGCATCGCCAGACGCAGAAACTGAATTACCAATTCTTATTGGAATTGATGATGATAAGGCAGAGTTAGAAATAAAAGAATCAGATATTATAAATAAAATGAGGGAGTCAAATACTGGAAAATTAAAAAAGGAAAATATTGATGTTGGAGTAAAGGCTGCAGAATCAAATAAAGTCGATGAAGAATCAGACACTAAAATTTTTACTGAAAAATCATCAATATATTACATAAGCGGTTTTTTGGCGAACAAATTCTTGAAATTTTACAATTGTCAAACTTGTAATAGTATTCTTGTGCAAAAGACTGTGAATCATTATGAACACCATAAACTATTCACTATGGCGAAACAAATATGAAAATACCAAGAACCTGAAATACGTAAATGACAATATTTTCAAAAATATCCAAGCATGGGAGAAAGAATTTCAATCGGTTATTATTAGAAGTAAGCTGCGCTTAAAAAATATTTCCAAAACTTTGATCATTACGTTATTGAAAAAAAAACGTCTGTCCATTGCAATTATGTTCTCCAAAAGGCAAGAAGAAACTTTATCAGTTTGTTTGTGAAAATTCGTTGCCATTGGAAAGCACGATTTATTAGACGAATTTTGAAAAAGGGTGGCACTTTAGTAGTAAAAAAGACTAAAGAGAGGGAACCAAAGAAAAAACGACCAAACATTGAAGAGTCTAAACCAAAGCAAATAAATAAAAAAATGAAAAAATTTACTGCACTCGTTAGAATGTAGAGTTTTTGAGAGTTATAATTCGTTATAAGAGGTTCAAATTCTATATTTTCATATTTTACTCTATTTTTATATTCTATATAATATATATATATATATATATATATATATATATATATATGATACACAATAGAAATAATTGAAAAGTAATTAGAGATGAATGCATTCGTATTGTTTTATTATAAAAAATAAAATTGCGTTCAGGTATTTTATGTATATGTATAACCGTATCGTATATAATTATATTGTATAATCAGAACCGCTTGCCACCAGTGTCGAAAAAGTGAAAGTGACGTTTCTGATTATGACGTCATCATATAAGACGTCGGCGTTAGAAGTATATACGTATTCGTTTCTTAAAAATAAATTTTCACATTTGGACTTTGCGTCGCAATATCTCCGCTCGTAGGGCACGCAGCGGAATATTATGAGATAAACCCCCCCCCCCCCTAATTGGACCTCAAGCTATCGATCAAGCCTACTTAAAACTTGATCCGTTCACTCATCGTTATCGAGATCTCAACATCTCGGGTACTCGCAACCCGTCCTGTCGCGTAAAAGAGTCACGGTCTTAATAATTTATTAAAGGATACATTTTTAAATTGGGGTCCGTTATATGGAAAAACATGCCAATTTTGTGCAGGAAATCTAGTATTTAGAAATGAATTAACGTTGACGAAAGAAATAGTTATCATTCATTTAATTTTGTTCTCGTCACAGGATAATAAATTAGTGAAAATACCACAGACATTTAATTTAACTGGCATATCAACAACTAAGATATCGATAGCGAAACAGCAGTATAAAGTAATGAATACTATATTTCATCAGGGTACATCTATTGAAGATGGTCA
>NW_027509239.1:45000-95000 GCF_048541705.1 Temnothorax americanus
GAGCCGACCCAAACTTATAAAAGTTTGTTTTGCCATTTTAAGTTGCGACTCGATATGTTTATCAAATAAAAATCTATCATCTATGTGTAAGCCAAGATATTTTTCTATTTTTTTATGTGAAATTGTTATATTCTCAGTTTTAGGATCTTTTAAACAGAAATTCTTGTACTGTTGCGGGATAGGGTACTTTGCTCTTGTGATCGCTGGTCTAAACAAGATGGTTTCGCTTTTATCTGTGTGTTAACTTTGAGTTTCCAAGTATGGTAGAAATCGAAGATTTTATCAATTGCTTTTTGTAGAATCTCTTTGATAAAGTCAGGTTTTCTATTCGCAAATAAGTATGATATATGATCAGATCGTCTGCGTATGCTAATATTGCTAATAAGCTACAAAGAGTGTTTTGCTCTCCAAACAATTTGAGGAGATCTGCGGTGTATATATTAAAAAAAGCAGGAGAGTTGATGGTTCCTTGTTGAAGGCCATTCAATAAAATGTGTTTTATGGATGCCACTGCATTAAATGAAGTCGTTTGGAATGATATATCTTTAATCATATTCCAAATTAGCTTAATTAATCTTTGTGGGACGTTATACTTTTTTAACTTAAAAATTAGGCCTTTTTACCACACTGTATCGAATGCCTTCTCGAGATCCACCAAACAAGCGCCTATACAATCGCCATTATTTAAAGCCCAGTTAATGTCTGATGCTAATTTATTGATCGCATGTATTGTGGAATGTTTTGCGCGGAAGCCAAACTGATTCTCTGGAAACACCTCATGTTTTTTGCAAAACATTAAGATAGTGTCGTTAATCACCATTTCGTACACCTTGCCTATATTTGGTAACAAACTAATGGGTTTATAGCTCGAAGGTAGTGACTTGTCTTTGCTTTTTTTAAGTAAAGGAATCACTTTGGCTTCCTTCCATTTCAACGAAAAGTAAGAGTAGTTAAGCATATTGTTTAAAAAAGTATAGCATAGAAGAATATATATAATTTTCGCAGGTAAGTGTTTAAGAGCTATATTTGGAATGTTATCTACACCCGAAGACTGACTTCTTGTTGTTTAGATTTCTAAATTTTTTAATTAACAATATTTTATCAGTAAAATAGAATGGGGTAATGTGTTCTTCTTTAGGTAAATCAGCCGGATTTTTTTCGCTAAAGGTACATATATCGAGTTATTGTCAATTATATCCAATTCCATTTCTTTTTTAATATCATCCGTTGTCCGTTACATTTCTAATGATTTCGTTAAGACACGGTTTGCCAATATCATTATTTTGGTTGTTAATCGTGGCGAAATGGGAACCGAGTATAATACGTCCAACTTCTGTACCGGTTCGTGGATCATAAAGTTATTTTTTGAGTCCTTCATCATCAGTGTGTTCGTATCTATATTAATTTGTTTTAATAAATTTTTATTACTTTTAGGCACTTTTAAAGACGGGATATCTAGCTGGTGCTTTTGTTGCGAAATATTTTATTAATTTTCGGGAAAAACTTTTTAGAATTTTTAGACGTTATCAAGAGACACAGTAGTGTCTCGCGCCAAGTACACGCGGAGCGAGACCGACCGTGACTCTTTTACGCGACGCGACGGGTTGCGAGTATTCGAGATGTTGAGATCTCGATAACGAGTGAACAGATCAAGTTCTAAGTAGGCTTGATCGATAGCTTGGGGTCCAATTAGGGGGGGGTTTTTCTCATAATATTCCGCTACGTGCCCTACGAGCGGAGATATTGCGACGCAAAGTCTAAATGTGAAAATTTTTTATTAAGATACTTCCTCCTCCTAACGCCGACGTTTTATATGATGACGTCATAATCAGAAACGTCACTTTCACTTTTTCGACGCTGGCGGCGCAGGTATCGCCTGTTTCGATATCGCGCGCGTATTTCGAAATTAGGTCGATAGACTTATCAGTCAGGAGGAAGATTTCTATTTAGGTAAATTAGGTATATATATAATATATATATTGAGTCAATTGCTTCATGTTTATCTGGAGAGATTTCGTATCCTTACATTATTATTACTACCGCTGCCGGAAAAGAAGGTTCTCTACGCTTGGCAGAAAGTGCCGCTAGGGAATTTTTAAGTCAATTCTTATGAATCAAACTTGAATTCGATGTCTAGGTGTCCCAGGTTGCCGATGACGAGGTTTACACAGTGCACTCCGTAGTTTTCGGTGTCTACGTGTATTAATACCTTGAATTCGATGTCCACGTATCCTAGGTTGCCGATGACGAGATCCAGATAATGCGCTTCATAGTTTTCGGTGTCCAAGTGTAATCGTACGTTGAATTCGATGTCTAGGTGTCCCAGGTCGCCGATGACGAGGTCCACATAGTGCGCTTCGTAGTTTTTGGTGTCCAGGTGTAATAATACGTTGAATGCGATGTCTAAGTGTCCCAGGTTGCCGACGACGATGTCTAGATAGTGAGCTCCGTAGTTTTCGGTGTCTACGTGTATTAAGGTAGGCGTCTCGCTACGTGCTAGTCATGTGACTGTTTGTAGGTTTTCACGTTCAGAAATATATTTCAGGCAATTTTTGCTAAGGGAAAAATAATGTTATGAATTATGGTGTAAAATTTCATACGTGCCAAAGTATGTTACTTTTTCCAAATTATGTGATTTTTCTCATTTGACTCCGTTTTGATCAGCTGATCATGCGAGTCGTCGAGAAAGGTTACAAGTGAGGTTACATCTCTTTTTCGATTGAATTTTGACAATTACTGAGAAAGGGTTTCAAAACGCATGACAGGGGTGTCAATTACTATCCAATTCGGCTAAGAAAGACGAGCCTCATAACCTGCAACTACAGTGATTAGCCAGCGGCTTGCCAAGTCTTCCCAACCTTACCTCGACCAAAAAATGTCTGCTCGATTACCGCATTTTCACTAAAATAAACTAAAAAATTAGCAGCGAAATCTCCGGTAAACTATATATTTTATGGTTGCATCGGATTCTTCAAAATCTAATGTACAAAAAGCAATGTTTTTTCTCACTTCATCTAATCGAAAAATGCGAAAAATATGTGATTGAAACCGTGATAGAGCCTTCTTTTTCTGGCCGTCTGTATGAAGTAATGCAAAATTTGTGATTTTCGAGATCGATTTTCTAGAGTAAATAGTCTGAAGGAGCCACAGAAAAAATCGACTGCAAAGCTGATCATATTGTTGCGCTCGACCGCGCGTTCGCAGCACACACCTTCACGCACTCACTCGCGAACGCGGCGCGCAATCCCGTTACCGGGAATAAACTCACACAAATAGAAAAGAACTTGTTTAATGCAGTAATGTAATAGAACAATGGCTCATGAACACGTCTGAACGGTTCGAAGGCCCGGCGGAGAATCTGACAGACGGCAGAAGTAAACAAACAAACGCAACAGCTGGTCGTCAAGGCTCGACGTCACGCAGCGCTTCGCGACTGCTTTTCGGGCCTCTACCGGGCGTCTCGGCACGGGCGCAACACTGCCCCCCCTCTTCCTAGATTGTCGCCCCGACAATCAAAGGGGAGCAGCGCCCAGACGAGTACAGCTTCTTGTCGCCACGACCTTCTCCTCACACTCGACCTCTGGGAAGAGCTGGCCAGACTCCCCCAAGCCGTCTTCAGGAGGGCCGTCCGCACTGTCTCGCCCTCGAGTCCTTCGGTACTCCGAAATGACGTCCTCTTCCTCGACCGCTGCTTTTCCGCGAAATCTTCGGACAAGGGGGGGGGGAAATTTCCCGTGGACCCTGCGCCCCGCAGGGCTCCCCAAGTCCCCGCCCGGCATTCGCCCTATGGCCCACGGGAAAACCACGGGTCAAAAACCGTGGGCAGGCGGTCCACTTCGGATTGGGAGTTCTGCCTGTCGATCTGCCATACGTGGAGACTCCTATTGATATCTCCAACACATGCCGTCGATTTCCTCTAAAACAAAAAGTCATGCGACGCACAGAAACAAAGAATAACATAACACTTTAAAGATTAAAAAGAATTAATCACAAGACTTTTTTTTAACCATTTTTATTTATAATTTGTTCCAAACAAAATTCACTATAAACCGGGCTCCGTTCTACTCTAATCTTCCCCCTATCAACTTCCTTACAGAATATAAAGCTAGCCTGTCCGAGTGGACAATTTTTCTTTTATGTCTGGGAGACCTTTGGATGCAATATACCACGTCGCTCAATTTCTTCACTATGCAAAAGGGCCCCTCCCAGTTGCTTTGTAATTTTGGGGCTTTTCCTTTAGTTCTGCGAGGATTGTAGAACCAAACTTTTTGCCCTTCTTCAAAAAGAATACGCCTAGCTCCACGATCAAACCAGGCCTTCACCCGGGAAGATTTAACATCCATACGCTCTCTCACTATAGAACGAATTTCTTCAAATTTTGACTTCAAATTTCTAACGAAGCTTCCCACTGACTGCGCCTCCTCCTCATAAAGCCTTGGAGGACCTCCCTGTAACAAATCCAAGGGTAATTTTAAATCTCGAGCAAAACATAATTCCGCAGGAGTAAAGCCAGTTGTCTCATGTTTTGAAGACCTATAAGCTAACAAAAACATGGGAATCCATCGATCCCAATCCTTTTGACTATCAGAAACAAACTTTGCCAGATAGTTAGTAATAGTCTGGTGTTGTCGCTCTACTTGTCCATCCGACTGAGGATGTAAGGCAGTAGTTCTCGTTTTTTTAATCCCAAGAAGATCCATTAACTCTGCGAACAACTTCGACTCAAAGTTCTTTCCCTGATTGGTATGCACTTCCAAGGGAACTCCATATCTAGTATCTAGAGACAAATTGATTTACGAAGATCTCCGCCACAGTTTTAGCTCTTATATTACTTAGAGGAAATGCTTCCACCCATTTGGTAAAACAATCTACAATAACAAGAAGATATCTGTTTCCGGAATTGGTTGTAGGGAGGGGGCCAAGAACGTCTATCTGAATTCTCGCAAATGGTGCCCCAACATTGTAGATTTGTAAAGGGGATTTCCCTTTCCCAGAGGGACCTCTTTTAGAGACGCAGGCTTCACATGACCTGCACCAATCCTCAATATCCTGCTTACAAGTTGCCCAATAAAAGCGCCTTCGAACTTTTTCCAAAGTTTTATTAATTCCAAAATGCCCACCTGAAGAAGAATCGTGGGCTTCTTCAAGAATTTCCTTGACCCGACTTCGAGGGTCAACAAGCTGAAGAAAGCTTGTTTTCAGACTTGGAGCTTCCCACCTTTTATAAAGAATTCCTTCTCTTAATATTAGCGCATCCCAATGCGACCAATAAATTTGGGCAGAAACATTCCTATCAGGGATCTCAGAACGCGGAGGACGGATTCCAGCTTGCTTACCCCGTAGGATAAAAGCTATTCCCTCGTCTTCCCCTTGTTCCTTTCGCCAAATTTCCAAATTCTCTCCCTGTAGAATTAATCGAGCAATCGTTTTATTCAATTCCTCCGTAGACTTCTTCTCAATCTTGGCACAATAATTACAATTGGACTTCTCACATTGGCGTCTGGACAATCCATCAGCATTTTTATGTGATAGCCCCTTTCGATGCACAATCTCAAATTCATACTTTTGGAGTCTTTCCAGCCAGCGTGCCAGTTGTCCCTCTAAATCCCTGAAGGACATAAGCCACTTCAAAGAAACGTGATCTGTGCGAATTAAAAATTTTCGTCCTAAAAGATAGTGGCGAAAAAATTTTATTGAGTCTACTGCCGCTAAGAGTTCCCGCCGAGTAACGCAATAGTTTCTCTCAGCTTTATTGAGAACCCGACTAAAAAAAGCTATGACTCTTTCTTCTCCCTCCTGTTTCTGCGATAACACCGCGCCAATACCGACATTTGAAGCATCGGTATCCAAAACAAATCCTCCCTCCCCTTTAGGAAAGGAAAGTACCGGAGGGGAAGACAAAACTCGCTTTAATTCTTCAAACGTTTTTCGACATTCCTCTCCCCAAATGAATTTAGTCTGATTTCCCGTAAGAGCGTAAAGAGGTCTTGCTAAAGAAGAAAATCCTTTAACAAATTTACGATAGTATGAGCAAAATCCTAAGAAACTTCGTAATTGTGTTTTGGTATGTGGAACCAACCAATTCGTAACCGCGGATATTTTTTCGGGATCCGTGGCTATGCCCTCCGCCGAAACTACATGCCCCAAATATTTTACACTCTTTCTAAAAAAATTACATTTCTTTGGATTAACTTTCAAATTCACTTTTCTTAATCGTAATAGTACCGTCTTTAAATTCTCCATCATTTTAGAAAAACTCTTTCCAAAAATTATTACATCATCGAAATAAACCAAGCAAATTTTTGATAATAAATCTCTTAAAACTTTCTCCATCAGACGTTGAAATGTAGCCGGGGCATTGCAGAGGCCAAAGGGCATGACGACAAATTGCCACAACCCATTTCCAATTGAAAACGCAGTTTTCTCTTTATCCTCGGAACGAATCTTTATTTGCCAATATCCGCTCTTAAGATCTAGAGTACAGAACCAAACGTTACCTGATAATTGGTCGAATATGTCATCGATTCTGGGTATAGGATGAGAATCTTTTTTAGTTAAATAATTCATCAGCTTCCGATAATCCACACAGAATCTGATTGTACCGTCTTTTTTCCTGACCAAAACTACAGGCGAAATCCAGGGGCTTTGTGACTCCTCAATTACCCCTTGTTTCCACATATCCTCAATTATTTTATTTACTTCCTTCCTCATGTGGACAGGAATACGACGAGGAACCTGTTTAATAGGGGAAGAATCTCTCACATTTATCACATGTTTAATAATATCACAATTTCCTGCAACAATAGTTTCGGAAAACGCATCCCGGAAATCTTCCAGAAAATCGGCAAACATTTCCTTCTGAGCCTCATTTAGACTCTCAGAATTATTTTCGAAAAGTTCTTTTAAGATAGAAGAGTCTACCTCGACAGAAGTTTCAACACGAAAACAATCAAAATTTTTTTTCTCATTCAATTCGGAATTAAAGAAAGGTTCAAAAATATTTTCCAAGTTCACTTTTTCAAGAAAATCCTTTCCTAATAAACATTGATCGCTAATTTTTGCAACAAACAAAAAGATCTCTACGGAAAATCTACCAATTTGAACTTTCATTAAGACTTTAGATTCTACAGAAACTCTTTCTCCAGTCGGATATCTTAAATTACAGTTTCCTATTTTAATTCTCTCTACCTCTTTTCCAATAAAAGTTTCATTAACAATCGAGACATCGGAGCCCGTATCTATCTTGAAAGAACAGCATTTTTCGTTTAATAAACCTTTATAATAGAAATCTTTCTTATTGTTAGATTCAAAATGTTTAAAATGAACAATACCGACTTTCGGGGAATTTTTCACAAAAGTTGAGTCCACCCCGCAAAGCTCAACTAAATCGCGTTTCCCTCATTAGGGCATTTTGACCGGAAATGCCCGGTTTTTCCGCACGTCCAACACTCCCCCCGGCCGGCGCCAAATTTGCTGCCTTGCCAATTCCCTTTCGGGCCCTTCCCCTCCTTATTCCTTTCCTCAGTCTTCCCTCCGACATCGCGTTCCTCATTCTTTACCAAATTTCTATCTCCCTTTTTCACGAAATTCTTGTTTAAATTCTCCCTGTATCTCTCCGAATTATCCCCCTGGATAACTTTGAGCGCTTTAGCCCTTTCAACGGCCAGAATTAAGGAGGTTATTCCCTCCATCTGAAGCGCTCGCCGAATAAAATTATCGGAAACGGCCGTAACGAATTGCGCACAAGCGATTTTATCGCGAAGCTCATATGGGCACTCGGGGTACGCCAGGCGTGAAAGTTTGTCAATTTCGGATCCGAGTGTCGCCAAATCCTCCCCGAATTTTTGTTTACGGCTCGTAAACGCAACGTAACAATTCTGTGATTGTCGTCCCTCCCCGAAGCGCAACTCTAGTTTCGTTTTAAGTTCCGCGAAATCTAACCGCTCGACATCTTGAACCGTTTCCAAGACCGAGCGTGCCTTTCCCCTCAGGCTCGAAGCCAACGCGATCGTTTTTGTGGCGTCATCCCAATGGTTCGCACGCGCGATCAAACTCAATTGCGAGAAATATTCCTGTAACGGGGTCGTTCCGTCGTACGTGTCGGGTTTCAGTTTATACCCCAGGTCGGCACTCGCGACCGCGACACTATCACTCGCGTGTATTCGCGTTCCCACGCCGCTCGAGTTCACGTCTCTTTCCCCCGCATGCGCGACTCGCGCTATCACGGCACTCGGGATCGCGCCCCTTTCGCTCGCGTACGCGTCTCGCGTCCCCGCGCCGCTCGGGATCGCGTCCCCCTCACTCGCGTGCGCGTCTCGCGCTTCCGCGCCGTTCGAGATCGCGATACTTCCGCGTATGACTTGCGCCCCCGCGCCGCTCGCGACTCGCGTCCCCGAGTCCCCAGATACTCTATTATAAGAGTGACTTAGCTGTGCGCCGGAGTTCATCCCTCGGAGAAGACGGAGCTCCTCTTCCTGCCGGCGGAACGTCTCGGCGTACTCCCTCTCTCTCCGCGCCTGTTCCTCGCGCAGGAGCCGGACCTCTCGTATCACCGCCTGGAGGGTCACCACCTCCGACGTCATCTCCGCAGCATCCGAATGTGGAGTCGCTACTCGGAGTCGTTTCCTTGCAACCATGAGGAAATCGTAGCTCGTCGCTCGTCGCTCGTCTAGTCCTCGCTCGTCCGAACGATCCGTTCGATCCCGGACGAGCCCCCAAAATGTTGCGCTCGACCGCGCGTTCGCAGCACACACCTTCACGCACTCACTCGCGAACGCGGCGCGCAATCCCGTTACCGGGAATAAACTCACACAAATAGAAAAGAACTCGTTTAATGCAGTAATGTAATAGAACAATGGCTCATGAACACGTCTGAACGGTTCGAAGGCCCGGCGGAGAATCTGACAGACGGCAGAAGTAAACAAACAAACGCAACAGCTGGTCATCAAGGCTCGACGTCACGCAGCGCTTCGCGACTGCTTTTCGGGCCTCTACCGGGCGTCTCGGCACGGGCGCAACAATATAATTTGATATAAAATCCAAAATCGAAAACTTTATCTAATACATGCCCTGACGAGACGACTACCTTAATACCTTGAATTCGATGTTTAGGTGTCCCAGGTTGCCGATGACAAGGTCCACATATTGCGCTCCGTAGTTTTCGGTGTCTACGTGTATTAATACCTTGAAATTGATGTCTAGGTGTCCCAGGTTGCTGATGACAAGGTCCAGATAGCGCGCTCCGTTGTTTTTGGTGTTTAGGTGTAATAATACCTTGAATTCGATGTCTACGTGTTCCAGGTTGCCGATGATGAGGTTCACATAGTGCGCTTCATAGTTTTTGGTGTCTAGGTGTATTAATAACTTTAAATCTGATTTCCTCTTCTTTTAATCCATTAGGTCAAAAAAGAGAAAATGAGCGAAAACGAGCGACTGCTCACGATTGCTAGGCTAGCGAAGTATCGGCTGAACGCACCCAATGTAGGACACGTAGATATCGAATTCGAGGTATTAATACATGTAGACACCGAAAACTACGAAGCGCACTGTGTGGACCTCGTCATCGGCAACTTGGAACACGTGGCCATCGAATTCAAGGTATTAATACACCTGGACACCGAAAACTATAGAGCGCGCTATGTGGACCTCGTCATCGGCAACTTGGGACATCTAAACATTGAATTCAAGCTTGATTCATAAGAATCGACTTAAAATTTCCCTAGCGGCAGAATTAAAATTATGTCATGACATAATAAAAATCGCTGAATTAAAATTATGTCTAGACATAATAAAAATTGGACAAAAATTATGTCTAGACATAATAAAAATTGGATGAATTAAAATTATGTCTGACGTAAAAATAATTATCAAAAATATTGGTACCTGAAAATATCGGTACATATACAGTTGCAAACAACATTCAGTAAGACACGCAAATAAAAATAAATAAAGAATTTTACAGTTAACGACTTATTAACATTAATCATGTTTTATTGCAATTATGTTTTATGTTGAAATTGAAAAATATATACAAGGTGTACAACTAAAAGGGTTACAGATTATTATTTAAAAAAAACTAAGCAAAATATTAAATTGTTGTTTTCTTTAGAAATAATAGTCCGTAACACTTTTAGCTTCATACCTTGTATTATATACTGTTTATAAGATTATAAGATATATTGTTTATAAGATTAAGATGCGTAACACTACAAAAAGGCGTGATATCCGTACAAAATTACCTTTTTAAAAAAAAGGTAAAAAAGAGCGCCAAGTACACGCATAGTAGTGTATATGTATTATGTTTTTACCCTGTTATGTTGTTACCTCGAAAAAAACAAAGTGGTAGTATTATACCTCCAAATAGTTTTATCCTGTACATACTGTTTATACAATGCATAATATACTACAAAAAGGCGTGATATCCGCACAAAATTACCTTTTTAAAAAAAAGGTAAAAAAAGGCGCCAAGTACACGTATAGTAGTGTATATGTTGTTATCTAAAAAAAAAAGAAAATGGTAGTATTATACCTCGAAAAAACCTAAGTAACAAGTGGTAGATTTTTATATCTCAAAAAATCTCAAAAAAATCTAAGCAGTAGTATCTTTATTTCCGAAAAATTATAACCCAAGTGATACACGTCACAAATTTATGTTACCTTATCAAAAAGAAAAGTCGCGCTTCAAGTGATCTATTACAATTACAAAAAAGAAATGATATCTCTTTAAATTAGAGCGCCAATTACAGAGAGAACATGTATATTGCCTCAAAAAATAATTGTTGCACTACTTTGAAAAATCTTTACATTGTGTCAATTAGAAAAGAATGTATGATAACAATTTTAAATAAATAAATAAACTTATTCTATACTTAATTATAAGCCGCATTATCCGCCGTCCGCGTCGTCACGCACACCCATATCACTCACTCCCACATTCACGCTGATAATCATTTAATATTACTCCCATCGCATTCTTCTCTGAATTATTTTTATTTATTGTTGTCCTTATTTATTTAAAATTTCGAGGTCTAGCAGCGCCAAGTTTTTTTACAAGAAAAATTTATGTATTTTAATAAAATATTTTTATTTTGTACTGTTACCTCTGTAATTCTTTGTGGCCATTAAAAAATACACATGTAAACTTTGTATTTAAATATTTTGTATTCCCTTGTTAAATTTAAATAAAATTTTTTAATCTTATAAAATTGTTATCATACATTCTTTTCTTATTGACACAATGTAAAGATTTTTCAAAGTAGTGCAACAATTATTTTTTGAGGCAATATACATGTTTTCTCTGTAATTGGCGCTCTAATTTAAAGAGATTTCTTTTTTGTAATTGTAATAGATCACTTGAAGCGCGACTCTTCTTTTTGAAAAGGTAACATAATTTTGTGACGTGTATCACTTGGGTTATAATTTTTTGGAAATAAAGATACTACTGCTTAGATTTTTTCGAGATTTTTCGAGATATAAAGATTTACCACTTGTTACTTAGGTTTTTTCGAGGTATAATACTACCATTTTCTTTTTTTTTTTTTTTAGGTATTACTAACCCTTTCCCCCCAGTATTTGTTCATAGACCTGGTAACCTCCTTTCCCATTTCATCTTTTAACCTCTTCATGAGTCTTTTGAGTAATCTAATCGTTTGGAGATATAAATTTTCTTTCCCATCTATGTATTCGCGTTAAAATGTAACTTTTAGCCTTTTTTAAGTTACTGATTCTAGAGTTCATATATTTATCTATTGAGTTTTTGTTTTTTATTTTCGGAATTAATTCCGTTATTGCAGATAAAATATTAGCTTCAATAGAGAGAGAAAGTATCTATAAATGAATCTATTTCTCCCAATTTTAAGTTTCTGTCGTTAGGTATATCAATATCCAAACGAGTGAGATGAATGTCTTGAAACTTTTTCCAGTTTGCTTTGTTATAATTTAAGTTGTTCGCGGGATTCGAATTGTGTAATAAGATTTCGTCATTATCTATAGCGAATTTAAATGAGTTTGCCTTATGATCGCTGTCAAAAGGAAGAGTGTATAAATTACCGGCTGGGTCTGTAAACAGTTACAGTCTAGAATCAGAACACAAGATCTATAAATGATTCTCCTCTAGGATAAGAAGGGAAATCTGACCTATATTATAGTTTCATTTTGTAGCGAATATCAGAATCATCTAACCAGTTCTTAAACGATACTCCTCTTTCATTATTATCTGAGTTACCCCAATTAGTATGCTTTGCGTTGTAATCGCCTGCAATTATAAAGTAATTTGAAAGGTTACTTATTTCTAGATGAGTACAAAGGTGATTAAGACCCCCTATGAATTCGCTTTGCTTACCTTTTTTTGCGTAAACTGAAATTATAATTAATTTTTTATTATTTTTTAATTTAATTGAAATTGCTGTGTATTCAAGTGTCTCGTTGATAAAACTGGTGTACATACATATGAGAGTACTCTATGTTTTTTTTAATTATTATTTGAGAGGCTGTACCGCCTCTTCTATATTACCCCCTTCTCTGTCTGTTCTAATATTGTTGTAATTTTTTAAATAAAACGTATGTTTTTTGTTTAGTTTAGTTTCGTTAATAAGTAGTATGTCTGGATTTTTATTCTTAATCAGTTCTAATAATAGTATTCTTTTATAATTGCTAATTATAGGATTTACGTTTAACACTATAATTTTATATTTATTAATAGTATGAACGAGCTGATCCATAAAATTAGTTGTTAATATGAAGTAATTTCTTAATTAGATTAGCTAATGAATCTAATCTACTATTAATAAATTTAATTGCATTCTCGAGCTTGTCTAATCTCGGGTTAATCTGTGAAGTGATGAAATTGGAGTTAGTGTTATTATATGCATTACTATCCATGTCGTTTATTTGCGCGCGTCCAAATGAATGCGATTGTTAATATCTCCGTCTGATTTATCTTTAACTGAGTCGGCGAATGTTATGTTGGGCGAAACTAATCTATTAATAGAATCAATTTTTCTTTTTTTAGTTTGCTTCAAGTTAGCTTTGTTTAATAGTTATTCGATTTTTGAATTTTATTAGTTTGGGACAACTTCTGTATGAAGCTGGATGACCAGTACTATTACAGTTTATACAATAAAGATCTTTAACGCTATTTTAAGAGAGGCTTTACATTCACCTGGATTGTGTTCCTCTTTACATTTAACGCACCTATATTGCAGATTGCAGTTGGTTGCTGCATGACCTATCCTTTGGCATCTCTTACACATTGTATGGTATCTTTCCTCTTCAGCTTTTCCCAGGCGCCGATTATCAGATGAAACAGAGTCCATATCTTCTTCAGTTGGCTGATGTTACTCCCCGCTGCAATCTGAACTAAGAAGATTGGCAGTGTCCTACCTTCATTGCTAGACCTCTTTGTCGTGAACCTAGTGACTTTCTGGAAGATGATTTCTTGGATCCCTTGTTGTAGCAGTTCATTGTGTACTTCTTGAGGCTCGAATGATTGATCTAAGCCTTTTAATAAGTATGTTAAGTTTTTCTCCGTTTTTGGAGTAAACGAGAAAAGTTTGTTTTGGAATCTATTAATGCTTCTTTTATTTTATTATAGTTTTCAACGTTGTCCATTTGTAATATGTGTTTATTGTCGTTGATCCTCTTGATCTAGAAGTTGGCGTCCGCTATATGTTCTTTAGTGAGTCTCCAGTGTCCTTGGGGTCTTGATGATAAATGTTGATAAGCGGAGGCTTCATTAGCTTGCCATTTATTGGGGTTGGGCCATTCGACGACATCTTTTTCTGGGAAATCGAAGGCGAGTTGTGTGATTGAGTTTCCTGCATGCAGGTGGAGGTCCTGATATTCCTTGTCTTACTGTTTTTTTTTTTAATAATTGTAAGAATGATTTATTTGTATCCTCATATCTATATCTTTGTTTGAATGTTGGCTGTCCATTAGCGGTACAAATCTGTTGTTAGTACTAATATTTGGTGAATAGTTTTCCTGTTCAGTCACAAATTTATCGTGACTGCTCTTTTGTGTATCCTTATCTATCAGCGCTTTTAGCTTTTCATTTTCTTCCCTAAGGGTTGATAATTCCTTTAGGAAGTCGTCTGTTATCATTGTGCCCGATGCGGTTAGAATTGAGCTGTTTTCTTTGTCTGTCTTACATTTTCTCTTCTTAGCTGCCGACAGATTGGGCTTCGGATTTAGTTTAGGTTTAATTATTTTTTTTATTTTTAGAGGCATATCGTTGTTTGACTTTAGAACGTTTGCGATATCTTTAAGTAACGTGTTGTCTATTACCGTGCATGTCGGTTTTGAGGTTACTTCCTCATCCGTTACTTCCTTATGCCAAAGGATGCTGCTTCCCTGGTTTTCTATCATTTTATTCGCTTCCATGGTCGGAAGGCCGTCGAATGTGACCTTGGGAGAGGTCCCGATTAATTCTTGTGGTGTAAAAATACTAATAATGCCGAGCGTACACGCAACTCACGTGCTCTTGTTATGGCTGGTCACGCGCCTCTGCCTTACGTAGTAGACTACTTCTTATATAATTTGATGTAAGTGTTATATATAGTCTACATATGTCATAACCAGCGCAAATATATAATTTTTCAAAAATTATCTTAAGAAACAAATTTAGTTTAAAAAAAGTAATAAAATTTTGAATTGGATATATGATATAATATTTCATAATGTCGGGAGAATGTCACAGAAACCAGTACCGGCTTATTATGAAATTTTGTGCTTGTAAATATATTTATGAAAAAAATATATTTATAAAGTTAAAACATTCTTATCAAATCCTTACAAAGGCCTCATTAGACAAAAATAAGGAAACGTACCTTTCTTATGGCATTCCTAATAAATAATGGTCGGGACCATGATACAAAGACAAGGGTATGCTTACGCGCATATATAAATCACGTGACGGTCAACGGCTAATCAGAATTGTCACCATTCATACATCATCATTATGCGGTAAATTCGAAGTTACTATCATTTCTTTACAGTACACATTACAGAAAGTTACTATTTTGCCATTGTTTAGACGTCATTGCATTAAAATTATACATTATACAAAAGTTGTACATTATTGTAAAATTTCTATAATGTAGTACATACGTTAATACGAAATACTTTACTAAGATATGGGGATACGAAGTATATATTTGAGGTTCTTTGACGGCTAAATCGTATATATATATATATATATATATATATATATATATATATGTTGGAGTGTGAGTCGGGATGGATGACGAAGGTATCGAGTATTCTAAATAACACGCTGAGGTACTTTACTATTTAGTACTGTATATATTCAGTCTTGCTTGTCGGACGTTACATGCGTGTGAGCCGCGCGTAGAAGGTCGGAGCGTGACCATAGAGTATATACGATACATAGGTAGGTTTGCATACTACCAACACCCTCCCTCAAACCGGACGCAAAATGTTTAACTTTCTTTTAGACCCAGCTTGCTGATACACTCATAATGCTTAGATGCTGATAGTGGTTTTGTTAATACGTCCGCGTACATTTGTTCGGTTGGCACGTGTACTAGGCTGATGTTCCCCTGTTTTATCACGTCTCTAATATAGTGATGTCTAATGTCTATGTGTTTCGTCCTCGGGTGAAACGCTTGGTCCTCCGCCAGCATCTTGGCTCCGCGGTTGTCGCAGCGAAGGGTCGTGCTCGGTTCCTGGCTGAATCCTAGTTCTCGCAGGAATCCACGCAGGAACATCGCCTCCTTTGCGGCCTCAGTCAAGGCCATATATTCAGCCTCGGTTGAAGATAACGCTGGCGTTCGTTGCTTCTGCGATCTCCAACTGATAGCTGCTCCGCCCATAAGGAAGGCGTACCCTGTATACGATCGCCGGTCACCCGGGTAGTTCCCCCAGTCTGCATCCACGAACCCAGTCAAATTGCCGTCTGTGGGCTCGCTGAAAACTAAAGAGTAATTAATTGTTTGTCGCAGGTATCTTAACACCCGTTTAGCTGCCCCCCAGTGTTGGCTGCTTGACTTGTCGTTGTACTGCGCTAAGACGCAGACGGTATGCGCTATGTCGGGCCGGGTGGCTACAGCTAGGTATAGTAAGGAGCCTACTAGCTCCCTGTATCGTCTAGCTTTCTCTCGATCTTCTCCTTCTTGCTTCGCCTGCATCTTCTTCAAGTCCGGGGTGGACGGGGTGGTCAATCCATTGCACTTGTCCATTCCATACTTCCGTAGAAGTTCGCTGATGTATCGTTTTTGTGATAAAGTGACTCTTCCTTGTCCTTGGCTGATTTCGATCCCCAGACAGTAGTGTGCGAGGCCTAAGTCCTTGATTTTTAGTTCCTTCTTCAATCCTCGTTTGATCTCTTCGACCCAGGATTCATTATTTGACACAAGCAGTATGTCGTCTACGTAAACGAGAAGGATCATTAGATCCTTTCCTCTTCTCGACGAGAATACGCAGGGGTCCGCATTTGTGGGATTTAGTCCCAGATCCTTCAATGACTTCTTCAGTTTCTTGTGCCAGCGTCTTCCTGATTGTCGAAGTCCGTATATTGCCTTCAGCAGACGGCATACCTGATTTCCAGCTTTCAGCGCTTTTAGCATTTTCTTCGCCTTGTCCTTGAGGTCTTTGTTCCTCTTGATGATGTCGTGTAAGGCTTCTTCTAGTCTTTCTGGCGGTTCCATGTAGAGTTCCTCCTCTATTGTGCCATGTAAGTAGGCTGTTGTTATGTCTATTTGGAAGACTTTCATGTTAAATTTAGCTGCTAGCGACATTGCTAGTCTCACCGATTCCAACCGGGCCACCGGCGCGAATGTTTCGGTGAAATCGAATCCTGGACGTTGGGTAAATCCTTTCGCAACGATTCTTGCTTTCCGTCGTTCCAGCGATCCGTCCGCTCTGTGCTTATTCTTTAGAACCGTCTTCGATCCGATGATATTTCGGTCATTTGGCCTCCTTGCCATCTTCCATGTGTCGTGTTCCAAGTGTGATTGTATCTCTTCCGTGATGGCTTTCCGCCATTCCTCAGCGTCTGGGCCGTTCATGGCCGCTTCGACGTCAATGTCAGTTGCGTATGTTAACTCTTCGGCTATGTTGCACATGTGTGCTGCGCCGTCGTTTGCCTCGTCGAAAACGCAGTCTTCCGAATCTTCCGTGTTTGCCTCGCTGTGCGTTTCAATGTCTCTTGCCTCTCTTCTCTCGCCGCCTTCGATGTTCGAGTGGCCCCTCACATCACTTTCATCGCTGTGCGCCGACGCGTCGCTCTCTTCCTCGCTCTCGTCACCGGCTGCTGTACTTCGAGTCGTAGCTCGTGATTTGTGCGGATGGTAGTGTTTCCTGGGTCGTCCTCGACTTCCGAGGCGTACGATTCTCGGTCGCCCGGGTCCTCTCTTCGGTGCGTTCTCGACGGGGCTGCGTTGAATCTCAGCCCACCTCTCATCGTGGTCTCCCTCGCCCTCTGTTGCCGTTGGCTTTTTCTCCTCACGGTGGTGATCTTGGTACTTCGGACTATCTCGATTGTTTGGCTCCTCGAACTCTCTTTCGCTTGATTTCTTTCCTTTGTCGGGAACCGTTTCGTCGAATGTGACATCTCTCGCCACTATGATTTTCCTCGAGTGCTTCAGCCATATTCTGTATGCCTTGGCTTGTTGTGCATAACCTACGAGGCGTCCTTCAGTTGATCGTTCATCGAACTTCCCCTTTCCGGGTGTCTTGTCCAGCACGAAACCTCTCGCGCCGAAGACTCTTAGGTGGCTAAGATTCGGTATTCTCTCATGCCAGAGCTCATACGGGCTATGTCCTCCTAGGCTTCTACTCGGGCTTCTATTTCTAATGTAGTTTGCCGTGGCCACTGCCTCTGCCCAAAAGTAAGGTGGCATCTCGGAATCTATTATAAGGCACCTTGACATCTCCACGAGCGTTCTGTTTCGTCTCTCGGCCACGCCGTTCTGTTCGGGTGTGTGTGGGACTGTCAGTCTTCTCTGTATGCCTTCTTCCTTTAAGAATCTTTCGAACTCTCTTGAACAATACTCTCGACCATTGTCTGTCTGGAGGTGCTTCACTCTGTGGCCGGTTTGAGTCTCTACGAGTTGCTTGAACTCTTTGAACTTACGAAAGACTTCGTCTTTGCTCTTTAGGAAATACACCTCGCACCAACCGCTGTAGTCGTCTATGAAGGTGACGAAATATCTCGCCCCTCCCGCTGATTTCACCCTCATGGGTCCACATATGTCTGAGTGTACAATGCCGAACCTTTCCTTGCACCGCTCCTCTCTGGAGTTGAACGGTTTTGCTGCCATCTTTCCGCGTGAGCACACGGCACATTGCTGCAGGGTTTCGCCGCTATTCACCCTTACGCCGTTCTGCCTTTCGTTTTTGGCCATCTGCTTGACGTCTCTGGCGTTTAGGTGGCCTAATCGGCGGTGCCATAGCTTTAACCCTTCGTGACTTCCGCAAGCTGCGGCCGTGCTGGCTCGCTCCTCCGGCTCGCGGATGTAATACAAGTCTCCCACGCGGTCAACCACCATCTTTGTCTCTCCGTTGGGGTCTTTCACGATCGCGCCCGTCTTTGTAAATGTTACTTCTCTACCTCTATCTGTTATTTTTGAAACGGACATGAGGTTAGTTCTCAGATCGTTAACGAGGAGGACATTTTGGAGGGTTACCGACCTGCTTTGCTCGCCGTCGGTGACTAGCAGCTTTACCTCACCCTTGGCCCGGACTTCTGTCGTCGAGTTATTCGCCAGGTTCAGTCTCGTTCTGCTGCGTTCCGTGACTTCGAACCCTTCTTTGTCTCTGCACACGTGGGACGTGCTTCCGCTGTCGAGGCACCACTTCGTCGCGGTTCGTCCGTCCTGCGCTTGTCTGGCCTCTTGAACGGTCTCTTCCTGTACGTAGTAGATTTCTTCCTCGAGCCTGGCCGAATCGTTCGACGGACCTCCTTTCCATCGACATTCAATCGCCCTGTGTCCGATTTTCTGGCACCTGAAACATCTAAATTTCGGTTTACTTTCTGCCGTTCTTTTATCGTCGGGCGTATTTCGCGTATGTGTCTCCTTGGGCGTGCGTTTTCGTGGCGTTCGGTTCGTCATCAGCGCTCCAGCTTCGGTCTCTTTCTGCTTTTGACTCCGTGTATCGCTTTCCTCGATGATTTTGACCTTCAGGTGTCTATCCTGGGCAGTTCGTCTCTGGATTCGATCGCGCAACGGAAGTTCTCGAAGCTATCTGGCAGACTGTTCAGAAGTAAGAAGCCTTGCAGTTCTTCGTGAATCTCAAAATCCATAGCGGCTAGTTTGTCGACTGCCTCGAAGAATCTTGTCACGTGCTCGCGGACATCGTCGCCTTCTTGCATCTTCTGGCGCCCTAGTTGCTTAAACAGCGTCGCCTTTCTGGCAGGGCCCTTTGACGCATATATCGACTCCAGCTTGAGCCATATATCTCGCGACGTCTCGCAGTGCTTTACGTTCGAAAGTTCCGGAGGGCTTATGGACAAGATAAGGTCCGACTTGGCCTTTTTGTCGTCGCCTTTCCACGCTCTCAAGGCCGCCTCTTCTTCCGTTACCTGTGGACGTGGCTTCTCTCCGCTGACGTACTCCCACGTATCGTGCTTCGTTAGTAGGGCTTCTACTTGCAATCGCCACGTATCGTAGTTCTCCTTCGTGAGGAGCTCGATCCTGGTGGCCGTATGTGCCATCGTCGAACGTCCGCCTCGTGCTATCCTAACCTATATCTTGCCTTGTCTCCTTTCGCTTTATTTCACTCACGTCCTATGCCGCGCCTGGGCCCATAACCTGTTGGAGTGTGAGTCGGGATGGATGACGAAGGTATCGAGTATTCTAAATAACACGCTGAGGTACTTTACTATTTAGTACTGTATATATTCAGTCTTGCTTGTCGGACGTTACATGCGTGTGAGCCGCGCGTAGAAGGTCGGAGCGTGACCATAGAGTATATACGATACATAGGTAGGTTTGCATACTACCAACAATATATATATATATATATATATATATATATATTATATATATTGTCACGGCTTTTTCACTCCCGGACCGCTCCGGGACGTGTGCCGGATCAAAAGGAGTAAGGAGAGAGGGATGACGGGCCTCTCCGACGATTCCCTCGCACCTCCGACACTTCGCGAAACGAATTTACCGTTGGGCGCCAGACGCGTCAACGCGCGTCCGCGAAATCGCGAAAGAAAACCAACACGAGACGCAAAGCGAGACGTGCGATTGTGCGAGGGATCGGCTAGCTCGACCTAAGGGCTGGGGCGGGGGTGATGAAGGGCGGCGCGATATTCGGCGGGGTGACACGCCATAAATAAGGCCACGAACTCAAGCAATTAACAAATCAAAATAACATTTATTCATTAGAAATGCGCGCGTGAAACATATAGGGGCCGATTCGGCTTCGGCCGGTCAGGCAAATCATATAATCAGTCGCGCGAGCGTCCGAGATGAAACAAAAGAAATAATGATAGCGCGGACACCAGGATAAACGAAGTACGCGTTATCGTATAATAAACGCGCAGAAGGCGCTGCGATTATCTCAGAACAGTAGGACAAAACTTACAAGTAATATGGAACATCGACGGTAAACACGAAATAAGCACGGAATTAGCAAATAAGATCTCGCAGGGAAAAGTCGCGAAAGGGCGATACCTCACGCTCGGAGCGCGTGAACGCAACGCCGGCAGTCGCGCGAGAATTCTGTCGCCAAGTATCTTAAGCCTAACGCAAATATGAATCGTGGCGTGAGCCACGTCCCAACGTAATGAGGATCGAACGCAACACAATAACGCGAGATCAATTTCGGCGCGATCGCAAGGAGACGCGAAATACTATAACAAACGCGAAAATACGGACTCAATCTAACGCGAGAAATGACCAAAGGTAGCGCCAGTCATTCGGGCAAAGACAATACTGTCCTCAGTGATTTCCGAACGCGAAAATGAGACGCCGAGGCAATCGGCGTAGCGCGAAATACTGGAAGAAACGCGAGGAACATGTGCGGGATTACCGCGAGCAATAATAACACGCGATCACACGGCCGATTAACGCGAATGGTGTGCCGACGCATGCGAAACTCCGCAAGAGCAATGTTTGGTAATTTGATACGCCGGGAATACGGAAGGCGCGAGGCACAACCACGAGCGCGGACATTATGCGAAACGGACGCGCAGTAACAGATTTCGCCACGAATCTATCGCGATCTCCAGAGGCTCGCAATCGCGTCTTTACTTCAATTCCGCGGCCACGATACCATCCCGAGGCCCTTCGCTCTCGCTGTCGATCGCCATTCGATACGCGGTCTCAAGGGACCGCACGCGTCGCGATATTACAACGTTATCCCGGACGAGAGCGTGCACCGGAGGGCGGCGTCGTGGCGTTACATTTTGCGATTAATTACTGCGGGCAACCTCACCGATGTGATGTCTCCTCGTAGGGCTCCTCGCCGTCACCTCGTACGGAGGATCGTCGCAGCGCAACAGATTTTCCCGACTCGGGGCGGCTATCGCGTAGTTTAAGAAAACGTTCGGACTCGCCGACGGACGACCAGAGAGTGTCTCGCTAGATTCGCTCGATAGCGGAATCGATGCGGCACCCCCTTCCGTAGGGGCGTGCCAACCAATCGAGAGCGAGCTTGCATGCTCGCGCGATATTCTAACGCAGGATCGTCGTAAGGTGGATCCTTCGGGGGCGCGCAACGGTCCCTCGGCGGCGTAGCGACTCCTTCGATTTGTCCCTGGACAGCGGACTGGACTTTGTTCTAACCGGTGTGCCTCCGGTTTGACCTCGGGGCGGTGATCAGTCACCCCGCGGGCCGGTACTCCGTGAAGGCAGATTGCTGAGGCCGGGTTTTTCCCCAGGCGCCTGGGACCCCGCTATCGGCGGCCTTGTCCACCGCTGCCTCATTCGCCGCACGCCTGCCGTGTCGCTCTCGCCGCCCGGGATCCATGTAGCTTCCGCTTTCGCCACCCCTCCTCGGTCCTTGGTCCTCCCGGACCCCTCTCGTTATCGGTACTCCCTCAAAGATTCGCCGTGGTGTGGGTGAGGCGCCGTACGCATTACAATTACACATGAAAATAAAAGAATAGTCAAAACGCGGAAACGATATCGATTTTTTTGGCCTCTGGAGATCTCGTTGTCGCCTCTCTGGCTCGTCCTTGGGCGAAAATTTTCCGCGCCTTGTGACGGCGGCGGGGCGCTGCCACGAAGCGGCGCGCCGCAACGTCACAATATATATATATATAAATAAGCACGTGGCAAATGGTTATGGCGGATGGATGAGCAAAGGTGACAAGGGTGAGAGTGGACAAGAAAAAGAGTAAGAGAGCGACAAGGAAAGCGAGGAAAAGAGCGGAGGAAAAGGATAGTGGGAGAAAGGGAAGCAGGGGAGAGTTGAAAGTAAGTAAGGAGAAGTTGGAGGAAGGAAGGAGGCGCACGCACACACGCACACACACACACGCAAGCACGAGGGGCGAGAGGAGAGGGAGAAAGAGGTTGGAAGGCAAGTTTTAAGGAGATTTTGTTTGTAGGGAGAGGAGGAATCGAGTGGAGGAAGTCGGGTGTGTGAACAGAGAGCGGAGAGAAAAAAGGAGGAGCAGAGAGGAGGGCAGAGGAGGAGAGCCAGGGAGGTACAGAGAGAGGAGGCGAGAGAGGAAGAGACAAAGAGAGAGAGGGGCGAAGAGAGGGGACGTAGAGAGGGAGGAGAAGGGAAACGCGAAGAAGGGAGGACGGAGGACGGAGAGAAGAAATGGAAGAGTCCCAGGGGATGTTGAGGGTGTGGGGCAGAATAGCGGACGAGTTAGAGAGGATAAGAAGAGAGCTGGAAAAAGGGAAGGGAAGGTGGAGAGAGGAGAGAGCACAGAGGTGAGAGGGCAAATGAAAAGGAGGGAAGGAGACGAGGAGAGAAGCGAGACGGAAGAGAACAGGAGCGGCGAAGAGGGACAGTGGATGGAGGTGATGGGGGGTGAGGTTGCAGGAGGGGTAGACGTCGGGGAGGAGAAAACGGTCAGGGAGGAAAGGGAGGCTAAGAAGGGGGCTAAGGGGGGGGAAGAGGAGGAAGGGAAGCTGGTGTGGGACAGGGAAAGGAATATTGCGAGATGGGTGGAGGAGGAGGCGAGGAATTGGAGAGGAGGAGAAGTAAGGAGAAAGGGGAAGGGTCGAGGTAGGAGTTTGAGAGAAGGAGGAAGGAAGAGGAAGAGAAGGCGAGGAGACTAAAGGAGAGGGTGAAGAGGCTGAAGGAAGAGAGAGAGCAAAAGGAGAGAAGAAAGAAGAATGTAGTATGGAGAGGGTTAGATGGGAGGGACGCGGAAGAAAGGAGGGGCATGATGGCACGGGTAGCCGAGAGAGTGCTGGGGAGAGAGCCAAAGATTAGAAGGGTCTGGGAAAGGAAAGGAAAGAGAGGGAGAGAGGTTTTGATAGTGGAGATGGAGGATGAGAGGGAGAGGGCAGAGTTGCTGGGAAGATTTGGAGAGGTTAGGCAGAGGTGGGGGATTGGGGTGGACGAGGACCTTTCGATGGAAGAGAGGAGGGCAAGGTGGAGGATGCTGGAGAAGGCGAAGGAAGAGAAGGACAAGGGAAGAAGAACGAGGGTGGAAAACAGGAGATTGTGGGTGGATGGAAGGGAGATAGAATGGAAGGAGGATGAGGGAAAATGGGAGGAGATATAAGTGGGATTGGATAACGTTGATGGCTAGGCTCGGGAATGAGGAGGAGAAGGGGAGGGTTCTAGAGGAAAGAAGGAAGGGGGTTTTTTTCGGTTGTATTCCTCGGGTGAGGAATTATGGTGCCTTGTACCCTATGGTAATTAGCACAAGCGATGTAAACCCAGTCTTTTATTCACACTATTTCCATGGTGCACCGGAAAGAAGGAAAGCGAGAAATAGGTTAAGGGTAAAGATAGTTGAGGACAGATTGGTGGAGGCGAGGATAAGAGAGAGAGCGGAGGGGGAAGGAAGATTAGGAGAGAGAGTGGAGGAAAGGAGGAGAGCAGGAGTGAGAGGAGGTCGGAGGAGGAGGAGATCACGAGAGAGTTGGAGGAGAAACTCCGCAGGAGCGTGGAAGAGGATCAACACACCCAGGGCAGGAAGTAGACAGGAAGGAAGAACTGAGACAGGATGAGGTGGAGGGAGACGAACGAAGACGTGAAAGAAGAGGAGAGGGTTGAGGGAAGGGAAAAAGATTAAATGTGAGGTCGCACATGGCCAGGGAATGAACGAAGGGGAATTTTTGTATAAAAGGTTTGGGTACGTTCCTCAGAAAAAACGCCTTGTAAACCCTACGGGAACATGCAATAAATTAATACATATATATATATAAATATTTTATTAATAAAGTATACTTTATCAATAAAGTATTAAAATTGTTAACAGTGTTAATTAAATGAATAATAAATATGTAAATGAAATGGGCAATAAATTAATTTGATAAATTATTATTTAAATAAAAATGTATAAAAAGCGAAATTAAGGGATTAAGAAATAAAACATTAAATTATAAATAATGTAATATTGAATAAATAATAAAACAACAAAGATGTGTATTAAAATATTTCATTGTTAGTAAATTTTATTAATTTCCTTTTTTTATTTTTTTTCTATTGCTTTCACATATCTGCCGATTAATTACACGAAGTCGGATATATGTTTGTGTCCGAACGAGGCACAAAATAACATCGCGTGGTAGTGGTTGAATTGGTTGTATTTTCTCATGTATAATATCAGCCAATTTATTAAATATTAATTGATCTTTTTTCGAAGATTTGATCCGTGATATTTTTCGAATTCGATATTTATTATTCGCGCAGTTGCTATCATATCTTCTGAGGAGTACATACATTTACCGCGAGAAATAAATTGTATCCAATCTCAGTTGTTTATAGTCGGCATTTCTCGAGTTTCGACTCCTAACTGAGTATTTAGACTTAAATCTGTAGGCTACATACCCAGCCACATATTTTAAGCCCTCGTCTTCAATAATGTCCGTGATATTCATGTCATCTAGAGACGCAAGAAGTTGTTCTTCTTCGACAGTTGCATGATACGTAGATAAATCGCATGTGGCTATATCATTATTACTAGAGTAATATTCGTCACGCAGTACATGATTATTATTAAAATTATATTTGTCGCGCAGTATAATATTATTATTAACGTTAGATATGTCACGCAGTACATTATTATTACTATTATCATTAAATATGTCACGCATTACATGATTATTATTAATGTTATATTCGCACAGTTCTTCTTCTTCGTTGTGGGGTTCACCTGGCAACACATAGGGTGTCAGCATTTCGCTCAGCATATGGCATGATTCGCTACTTACAAGCGGAGAATCAGAATCTGACATAACATTACAAGAACCTATGTTGCAAAATAGATTTTTCGACTGCTTCCCTAAGATGTATTTTCTTAATCGATATTTAAAATCTAAAGCAGTTGGCTGGTCATAAGCGCCGCCAGTGGCTTTTATAAATGAAAAAAAGTTCTCTAATACATCTTGGTTTAATCGCCTGGTTAATATGTATTCAACATTGAACTAAAAATCGGAGCATAATTTGGTGACATAAGGTAACAACTCCTGCAAAGAATTATTAGTAACAATAATTCCTTTCTGGAAGGAAATCAAGGTTTTATGGTTTCCAATTTTAATTTCATGCATAAGTTTATTCATTTCGCATAAAATATTATTTTGTTTCTGTAGATTCACACCATATGCATTTTTACCCTCGTGTTTTCCGAATTTTGAACTCGCGTTAAAAATGTCGAACCAATCATTAAATAAACGAATTACTCGCGCCGTTTTCGCCCAGTCAAAATTATTTAGATATCCTTTTTGTCCGTACCACTCGGTGGAAGAAGCTGTTGTTTCAGATAATAATTGTGCGGCAGGACGCACTTTTTGTCGCTCGGATCCCTGAACGTCGAGGTGATATTGACTAATGTTATGAGATATCTTCATATCTCTCGAATTAATGGACAAAATTCGCTCAATACATTTTTTATCCACCCGATGTTTCCCCACACTAAATCCATTATCAATGAAATAATTTCGCGCCAATTTCAACAGATGTAGCATATCTGCAAATACATAAATCTTATAATTTTCGTTTATAGGATGCTGAAAATAATATTTTTTGGTGCTATTCCTATGCTAAGGTCCGACCACAGTGCCATGTTTGTCGGGCCCATATGTCGCATGTCATTGCAACAACCGTATAACCTACATTGTACAATCGCGAAATAATGTGCAAAATGTTATCTTTAGTCATAGGTGTGTCATAATTATAGTATACAGGTTGTTTCCAATTTCCAAACAAACTGCGGACCATGACGCACTGGCATGTTTTATGTGGACCTACAACTTGCTGTTTTTTTCTATCAATAGCTACTTTATTCGATGAGTACACCTCATCAAATGTCAATATAACCATTGCAATGTTTCAAAATCTGGTATGCTTTTACTCTTGAACCGCATGCAATCGAGTATAGCATTTAAAACACCTGGCTCTACATTAATGTCGGTTGCCCACCTTCGAAGCGTTTGTAACGATGGTAACGGTATTTTCATAACGTTTTTGAGGTACCGGTATGCTTTTGGACTGACGCATCTCAATGACATAGCACTGGCTATATCTTCCGAAGACCAATTTACATATTTCTGAAAAGGATTCAAAAGCATCCGAATTTGTCCTGGCGTGAATACCTTTTTCAAAACATCGTACATCTTCGTTTCGTATTTCTTGTCAGCTTCAAATGACTGATTTCGCTTGAACTGCTGCATTTTCTTCTTCATTGCAACGAGATCAACTTCTTTTTTCTTCTTATAAATATTGAATTTTTTTTTCAAGACTGCCAATTCCCATTGCAGTTTTTTTCTAAAAACAATAAATAAAATGCGAACAATCTATTATATCGTATTTATATATCGTATATAAGACTAACGTACATAAGACTAATATCATGCGGAGAAAATTAATAGATACATTTTGTCAAACAGTCCAAAACTAAATACAATAAAAATAATGTATGATTGAAATTAACTCAGAAACGACATATACTATTCTACAATACTGATTCGTGTTCTGTAATATCAATAAAAATTTAATATTACATTTTTTCTTCAAAAACAAGATACAACATTATATTCTTCACTACCACAGAACTTACATGTAGTCTATGTCATTATTGGGGCTACAAAGATCCGTTGCAGCAGGTGAACTAATTACGGCAACCGTAGTATTTTTAGACGTATCTTCTATACTTGTCGATGATACATTAGTCCAGTCAAATTAGACAAAAAAAAGGCTTTTGCTCGGAAGTGAAGCGGTATCAATGAAACCTTTTTAGGGTTGTTGGGGAGATGTAGAAGAGCTTATTTCTGAGTTGTCGGGTTAATCGGACCGATGGGTTTTTAAGGGGGAGAGGAAGAATAAAAAATTTCGTTTTTTTTCGCAATAACTCGGCGAATTTTGACCGTACATGATTTACTAACCTTTCATTTTGTAGCTCTTTTAAAGCCCTACAATTCATTTCCTAAAGACCCTAACTTAAAATCAATATTTATCGAGTTCTAGCCGGTGAAAGTGGGAAAAAATGCATTTTGTCGCGGTTTTTTGCGTTTATCTCGTTTCCATTAATAGATAGAAATGTGCCGCCACTGACAAAGTTGTAGGGCTTAAAGAGACCTACAAAACGAGAGGTCAGTCGTTCAGATTCGTTAAAAATTGAGCCCAGAGAAGCCTCTGGAATCGCGCTTTTAACGCGTGGCCGATCGTCGCCGGCGGCGCGGCGGCCCGCCGCCGCGATGACGATCGGCCATGCGACGGCGCGTGTCGAGTCGAGTGCGCTCGGGACTCGCTAGAACTCGAAAAATATTGATTTTAAGTTAGGGTCTTCAGGAAATGAATTGTAGAGCTTTAAAAGAGCTACAAAATGAGAGGTTAGTAAATCATGTACGGTCAAAATTCGCCGAGTTATTGCAAAAAAACGAAATTTTTCATTCCCCCTCCCCCCTTAAAAACCCATCGGTCCGATTAGCCCGACAACTCAGAAATAAGCTCTTCTACATCCCCCCAACAACCCTAAAAAGGTTTCATTTTGACCGCTTCACTTCCGAGCTCAAATGTCTAATTTGACTGGATCCACCACGTTTGTAGACACGACAGCATCGATGACATCGGTGGAATCATTGATGTGTGTCGATGCATTTATCGGTTCTTCAGATTTATTGACGGTGGACATCGACGTATTTGTCATTGCATTAGGGACATCGTCAACATGCAATAAAGCAACAGTTGTTTTCTCAGAGTTATCAAGCAATGGAGTTTTTTCCACTTGCACGTTGTGAAACAAATGCAACGTAGACATTGCATCGTTTCTTAGTTTGCGACTTTTTCTCGGGGAGTACCCTAGCAATTGCTGCTGCAATGACTTTGTAAAACACGAAGGTTCAAAATGAACTGAACATATCCTTCCTAAACAACAAAATGTACATACAAAATGTATAGTATATTACCCAGGTAACAAGCACTCGTCATTTTGACGTCTTTTGACGTCAAAATGACAGACTTTTGACGTCAATTGACGTCAAAATGACGAGTGCTTGCTACCTGAGTAGGTTCTAATCTATTAGATATATGAAAATATGTTCTTTCTCTTAACAAAAATTCGATTGATCCGTATTTTCAATACTTTATGCTGTATAATATTTAAGCCATTACGTCGCTGAAACGTGACGTCAATGTCTATAGGTAACGATAAAATCCCGAATGTTACAGCCGAGTCGTTAGTGTGACGTTTTGGTAAAGTTAGCAGTCCAAATTATGCAATACGGAACAAAGAAGAATGCATTACATGCACAAATAAAGCAGAAAGAAAACAGAATGTAATGAATTGTTTGTATCATTTATTACAGTAATGTCACAAATTATTTTTACGGTACTTTACCTTTGGTATCTTGTGTTTTACACACTTTGAGCCACTTCAGTGCCATATCATTGGGTGCTTTTAATCCATTGGGTCAAAGGAGAGGAAACAAGCGAAAACGAGCGACTGCTCACGATTGCTAGGCTAGCGGAGTATCGGCTGAACGCACCCATTTTCTTTTGGGAATGAAAAATATTGCACTTTTTTCCTCAATTTTTTCGTTTTGCGATAATAGTTTTTACACCCTTGTACCGCACAATTCATTTCAATAAATACAGCTGTAGACTTTAACCGCACAATTTATTTTAATAAATACAGTTGTAGACTGCTATTGACTGCTGACAGCGATAAACAGCAGCCATATTTTGAGCCGAACCTGCTCGAACTGTTCCGGAAACAGTCGAGTATGACGTACGTATAGTGACATCCCCACTATTCCGTATTTCTGCGCAATGGGTTACCACCATGGTGGAAGAATACATGGTGTGCGCAAAACTCGTAAACCACGCCTCTTTTCAGCCTTTGGGGCACGAAAAAACACAGGGCAGGCAACTGCAAAAAACAAAATGTTTAGCTTTGAAAGTTTGGTACGATTGGTGTCTAAACATCCTTCTCGCACTCCCTGGTTATTATCTTCTATCTTACTTGATCTTACTTTACTTCTGCATATGTCATTGTTGACATTCTCTGTCGAAACGTGAGCGTCGTGAAACGTGAAAAATCGTTAAAAATGGTGCGCTGCATAGTGAAAAACTGTGAAAATAATTGCAGAACATGCACACCGGAGCAAGCAAATTTTCATAAATTACCGGATAACAAAATAATCCGTGAAGGATGGTTTCGGAGCATTGGAGAGGTTATATTGCCTTCGAACATCGTTAACGGTATGCCTCTGCATGATAAAATTTAAATTTGTTTATTTTGATATACTGTATCATGAAGTAACAAAAACTATATTGTTTGAAAGATCAGAAAAGTTTTGTAATGTATCTCTTTTATCTGTTATTTAAGCACGAATTTGCTCCGTACACTTTACTCCGGAATCTTTCATTCAATCGAAGAGAAAAAGAGGAGAAAATATTTTTAAAAGACGACTTTTGCCAACTGCTGTACCAACGTTGCATCTGGTAACAACAAACGAACAGTAAGTTGGATGTGTAATTTATTAAACAAAGCAAATATTGACGCTCCCTTTTTTAAAAATAATTATTAAGAATAATAAAGTTAACATAAACTATTAATATTCATACGCTTATGACAAGATGACTATGGATGTTGATCCAAGAACCATGTGACAATGAAACTACATTTATATTTTCTTTATTAGGGCACATGACAAAGGCAATATAAATTGTAACATTGTTAAGCGGACCTTTAATTTGGTTTGTCCATCAACGTCACCTCTAGAAGCAATAAATGCTGCAAGTCTGTCGCCTGTGCCAGACCCATCAAAGGAGAGAATCTCATCTGTTGAGCCAGAACTTTCATCTTTGCTAGGTTCATCAACACCCGTATCAAGGATGATGACAGAACCTTTGCTTGATTTAGGTCTGCTGGATAAGGCAGATATGACAGGTCAACATGAAACTCCAACAACGTCAGTGTCTTGTCGGTATGTATTACACTACAAGTACTTAATTAGCGCTACTAATAATAATAATCTCATAAATAAATATTTTAGTACCCACAAACCACTACAGATATCAATAGAGCCATAAAAAAAAAACAGTTTTCTCCAGATCTTTGGTCATACCACGGGCAATAAAAAGTTTATAAAAACCATTATCAGTGATAAAGTCTCATAAAGTACAGATTCTTATGGAGGATTCACATTACGTCCGATGTTCGACGTACGACGATCCGACATCCAATAACAGAATTTATTATTAGAGACAAAAATTTCCTATTGGATGTCGGATCGTCGTACGTCGAACATCGGACGCAGTGTGAATCCTCCATTATCAAACAAACCTGCCGTTGAGAACGTTTTGTTACTCGTGGTAAGACCGAAGGCCTGAAAACTGTTTTTACTACCGACTGCAGTTTTCATGTGCTGAAAAATACAAATAGAATTTTCAAATCCTGCACTCATTACTACGAATAACAAACTTTATTCTTAAAAGACGTATAAGACTTTTCTTTGCCAGCAAATAAAAAAAAGTTCAAATAATAAATACTTCCTTCTTGACTTTATCTGGCATTTATTAAAAATCAATTACAAACGACACAACGTTTCGACTAGGCGCTTCCTAGTTATTCTCAAGTGTACCTATCAATAATTACAAATATTTAACTAGGAAGTGCCTAGTCGTAACGTTGTGTCGTTTGTAATTAATTTTAAATAAATGCCAGATGGTTGAAATCGAATAGTTTTGAGTCGCATAGTTTTGTTTTTAGTTTGTTTCTCTCCGCGAGATGGAGCTCTGAGTTGCCACTTAAGGGGAACAGTAAGTCTTACCAAAGATTCCGAGCGGTACGCATCGCGAATGTGGTCCGTCTCCCGTAAGATTTCCTACCGGTGCGCCTCATGATATCAGTTTAAAACGATCCTTTGTATAAATAAAGTTTTGTGCTCAGCAAGAAGTGTAGTGCTTCCGACAATCACCCTTGCCTTACCAGATCCACACTAACTAACAAAACATTGGTCCTTCGAGCCGGATCTGGGCGAGGCGCGGTTTTCTCGCGCAAATCGGTTTTCGAGTCGCGAACGGCCGAGTTTACGGAGAGACGAAAGACGAAAGACGAGTATACGTGCGCGGTGAGAGCATTTTTCGCGTGATTAGACAAGCATAATTCCGTCAAGCCGAAAGGTCGCGTCATTGTTGGCCTCACGTAACGGTCAAGCAAAATGTCGGCGTTCGAGAAGCTCGTAAGAAAGCGAGCGTACATAAAAGGGCGCGTTACTTCCATAAACCGATGGATTCAAACGTGCGTCATTTCCGAATCAACGGAACACGAGATCGATACGTTATTAAGCGCACTGGATCGACATCTCAAGGATTTCTCGCAGATACAGGACTAAATCGACGAACAAGATGGCGTATCTGCCGACGAGCAACAGAAGGAACGGGGCGATTTCGAAGACGGCCATCTTAAGACCGAGTCGTCCCTCCGCTTGTTGCAAGCACGAACTCGAGCGGCGCAACAGGCGACCGCAGCTGCAGCGCCATCCAACGCCGCGCAACGAAGCCAGTCATGAAACACACCGACGACTGCATCTGTCAAACTTCCCGAGATCAAACTAACCCCATTCGACGGTGAATGGGAGAACTGGTTGACTTTCAAGAATATCTTTACGGAGCTTATCCAAAACAATGTGCGATTAAACGACACACAGCGTTTCTATTACTTACAGTCATACGTAAGCGCGGGATCGGCGAGGCAATACGTCGAACTTCCGCTCACCGCCGAAAACTATGCCGTCGCGTGGCAGCAGCTGACGCAGCATTACGATAACGAAGCTCGCATTATAAAGAAACACATCAAGAATTTCTACGATTTGAAGATAACACAAGAAGACTCCGCATCATCCTTGCAGACTCTGATTGACGGAGTGCGGCGAAACTATCATGCCTTGAAGGCTCTCAAGCAACCGGTTGACAAGTGGGATGCGTTTTTCACGTATCATATTACGACTAAACTCGATGCAGCGTCAAGAAAGGAGATCGAATCAAAGGCTCCGACCGACAGAATACAAACCTTCGAGGAAATCATGACAGTGCTGGAAGAACGAGTGCGCGTGTTAGAGGCAATTGCGACAAGTGCGCGCGCGAAACCGGAAAGGTCTAGTAAGGCCTTTGTAGCTACATCAAAGGTTATGTGTGGCATCTGTCAAGCGGAGCATTCAGTGTTCAAGTGCAAAAAGCTAACGGACCTGCCGGTAAATCAAAGAATAGCAGCAACGCGTAAATTAAATCTCTGCATTAATTGTTTAGGCAGTTCACATCGTGCGATAGATTGCAAATCTGGAGGCTGCCGAATCTGTCAAAGGCGGCATCACACGCTGCTCCATTTGAAGACAAACGCGCTCGAGTCTCCGACACAGCCAAACGCGATCGACACAAAGGATGCCTCGTCTAACGGAAGTAAACAAGAAGCTAACGTGAGCTCATCGACAACGACTTGCAATTTGAATGTTCGTCCGGAACCTAAAGTCAAGCAAGTATTACTAGCTACTGCGATAATCAAAATTTATGATTCTAGTGGACATGAGCATCTAGCTCGAGCACTCCTTGACGGGTGTTCTCAAATCAGATTTATAACTACACGCATGTATTAAACGTTGCGACTGAAGGGAAGAAGGGTTAACCTTCAAGTAACTGGATTGAATGATGCTCAAACACGGGCACATATTATTGTACGCACAACTATAGGATCACGCATCTCGTCCTTTAGAACACCTATTGAACTGCTAGTTACAGAACATATCACTCAGAATATGCCGATCTGCCCCATCGAGGATGCTATGCTGATTCCGACGACCGTTCAATTGGCTGATCCGCAATTTCACACGCCCGCCAAGATTGACTTGCTAATTGGAGCCGATATTTTCTGGGATCTACTCACGGGAGATCAAATCGCAATGAAGCAAGGATTTTCAAAACTACATGGCACGGTCCTAGGTCACATAATAGGAGGACAAATTCTGGAGCAAAATCGCCAGCCGAAACTAACAGTGTCACTTGCATGTACGGTGAATAATTTGAACGAGCAAATACAAAAATTCTGGTTGCAAGAGGAAGTGATCAAGGATCGGGCATTATCACTCGAAGAAAAGGAGTGCAAGTTACATTACAAGCAAACAACGGTGAGAAAGCCAGACGGAAGATACTCCGTGTCACACCTTACAAAGCCGGAGATCACGAATCTCTCCGATACCAAGATGGCAGCATTACAGCAGTTTCTTCGGTTGGAGCAACGATTACGAAGAGAACCTGAAATACAGAAATTGTACCACGACTTCATGCAAGAATACATCGACTTAAAGCACATGGAGCCGGTAAACGAGACATCTGATTCTGAGCCAGAGGCGGTACAATACTACTTGCCGCATCACCACGTTCTTAAGCCCAGTAGTACTACTACAAAATTACGAGTGGTTTTTAATGCCTCGTTTAAGATAGAACCACATCTATCACTTAACGACGTTCTGAAGGTAGGTCCCACGATACAGTCAGACCTATTTACCGTAATTCTTCGTTTCAGAACTTACATATACGCGCTGACGGCCGACATCATTAAGATGTACAGGCAGATAGAAATACACAAGGATCAACGATGTTTACAACGCATTTGGTGGCGTCCTAATTTTCTTGCGGAGATTCTCAGTTATCAGCTTAACACTGTGACATACGGAGAGGCCGACGCTCAGTTTCTAGCAACACAGACGGTACAACAATTAGCCGAAGATGAAATGAAGGATTTCCCTGAGGCCGCTCGCGCAGTGATTGAAGATTCTTACGTTGACGTCACAACGGGAGCGTCGACAATTCAGCGACTTAAGGATTTGCAGCAACAATTACAATCTCTCATGCGGCGAGGCGGATTCGAACTCTACACAAGTAAGCATCCAATTGCAACGAGGTGTCTACGAACCCAGCAAGCAGTGTTGCCTTTCCCAAGGCTGATCAAACTCGCACACTAGGACTGATCTGGCAAACTGGAGACGATCAATTCGTACTAACGTGGGACAAGGTCGAGGAACGCCACAACTACTCGAAGAGAATGATCCTGTCTGAAATAGCTAAACTTTACGATCCTCTTGGACTCAGCGCACCATTGGTATTCTGGGCCAAGGTGTTAATGCAAGAATTGTGGAAGATTACAGATCTCCAATGGGACAACCCTCTACCAGAACCATTACAAAAAAAAATGGATGACTTTCCGCAAGCAGCTCAATGTTTTAGTGGAAATCAAAATACCAAGATGTGCCCTCCCTCCGAATGCCGTCGCATTGGAACTTCATGGATTCGGGGACGCGTCTGAGCTCGGTTTCGGATGTTGCATTTATCTAAGGGCTCTTGATCAAATTGGCAACTACACCATAAATCTTTTGTGCGCTAAATCTAGAGTCGCGCCGCTGAAGAAGACTACCATTCCAAGACTGGAACTTCAAGCCGCGCTCCTACTAGCGGAGCTCGCCGCAAAGGTGACCGGCGCAATAGCATTGGTTTATCGGCTCATCTGCCTCTGGACGGATTCAACAATTACTCTATATCGTATTCGATCGCAATCAAGTCGCTATACAACCTACGTGGCAAATAGGATTGCCCGCCTACAAGAATTGAGCACGCCGGAGCAATGGAGACACGTTCCAGGCGAACTGAACCCAGCGGACTTGGTATCTCGGGGCCTTCTACCAGAGGCTCTCAGTAAGGCAGATGATTGGTTTCACGGGCCTGCCTTTCTAAAGTACGAAGAATCCGAATGGCCATCTCTACGGTTAGGGCGGACGGAATCCAATGACCAGACTGACGAGGAATTGAAAAAGGCCATAAACGTATCTTGCATAGTGACGGTAGCGGATCCCGTGATGAATTACTCGAGCTACACGAAAACGTTGCGAATTAGTGCCCGTTGCCGCAGATTCGTTGCAAATTGCAAAGCGACGCGAGATAGAAGAGACTATGGCCCTCTATCAGCCTCTGAATTGAATGAGGCCTTGCTGGGATTGATACGAGCTGCACAATCTGAGGACTTCGCTCAGGACATCAAGAAATTACGAGAATACGGTACTGCTGACTACAAGGGCAGAGTGCAGTCCCTTCGTCCCTACCTCGATGAACATCACATTCTTCGTGTAGGAGGTCGACTCCAGAACTCCGATCTGGAAGATAATCAGCGTCATCCAATGCTGCTACATGCGAAAAATAAACTAAGTAGACTACTCGCTCGACACTATCATAAAGCAAACCTGCACGCGGGACCTCAAGCCTTACTATACACCCTGCGGCAGCAATTTTGGATCATCGACGGACGCAACTTGTGTCGAAAAACGGTGCATAACTGCGTGCGCTGTTTCCGGGCGAAACCTATCACAGCGGAACAAATGATGGGCCAATTACCAGCAGCCAGAGTACAGCCAGCTCGACCATTTCTCCGAGTAGGCATTGATTTCTGTGGCCCGTTCAACTGTAAACCAAGGATACGGAGCAAGGCAACCCTCAAAACATATGTTTGCGTATTTGTGTGTTTCGCCACCAAGGCGGTTCACATGGAAACAGTCAACGACCTTACCACGGATGCATTTTTGGCAGCATTGAGGAGATTTGTCGCTAGGCGAGGTCGATGCACGGATATATTCAGCGACAATGCCACGAACTTCGTTGGAGGCAATCGCGCATTCCAGGAGCTTTATGAACTATTCCAAAATACAGAACACCAGGAGATCGTACAGCGATTCTGCGCAAATGAGGGCATCACTTGGCATATGATCCCTCCTAATTCTCCACACTTTGGTGGCCTGTGGGAGTCGGCAGTAAAGGCAGCTAAGCATCACATGCGCAGAGCTCTCGGAACAGCCTCATTCACGGCAGGAGAACTGGGAACTGTCGTGACACAAATTGAAGCCTGCCTAAATTCCAGACCCCTCTCTCCCATGTCCTCTGATCCCTCTGATCTCGAACCTTTAACTCCTGGGCATTTTTTAATAGGTGCTCCATTAAACTCAATCATAGAACCCGATTTAACCGAAGTAAAGCTAAACAGATTATCCCGATGGCAACTCATCCAACGCACGGTGCAAGAGTTTTGGAGACGATGGTCCAACGAGTATCTTAGCGAACTCCAATCTCTGAAGAAATGGACGACGGTGCAGCCCAATATCCAGCCAGGATCAATGGTGTTGCTGAAGGAAGACAATGTGCCTCCGTTGAAATGGTTGCTGGGGCGAATAGTAGAGACCTTCCCAGGGCGCGATGGTTTAACGCGAGTCGTATCAGTTCGCACCGCGCATGGAACTTATAAACGTAGCATAGTAAAAACTTGTATCCTTCCAATGGATAATGATTAATCTTTATGTTGAAATCGTCATTTCAAGGCGGCCGGCATGGTTAAAATCGAATAGTTTTAGAGTCGCATAGTTTTGTTTTTAGTTTGTTTCTCTCCGCGAGATGGAGCTCTGAGTTGCCACTTAAGGGGAACAGTAAGTCTTACCAAAGATTCCGAGCGGTACGCATCGCGAATGTGGTCCGTCTCCCGTAAGATTTCCTACCGGTGCGCCTCACGATATCAGTTTAAAACGATCCTTTGTATAAATAAAGTTTTGTGCTCAGCAAGAAGTGTAGTGCTTCCGACAATCACCCTTGCCTTACCAGATCCACACTAACTAACAAAACACCAGATAAAGTTAAAAAGGAAGTATTTATTATTTATACTTTATTCTTTTTATGTCTTTTCAGAAATCCTTGGCTGGAACCAAATGGCAGGGTCAACCGTACACCAGAAGGGCCTTTTGATTCGTTGTGTAACGTACGGAATTCTACGTTCCCAACAAGGTTTGTAATACTCACTTTGAAGATATATCAATTCGGGTTTTTTGACAAATGTCTATTGGTTTCAATAAAAAATTATTTTTTGTTGAATTATTCAATCTACCATAAAATGTATGACAATTAAGAAATCTCTCATCGCCCACATAGTTGTCTCACAAACATATTTAACAAGTTGTGAGAAAAATGTTAAGTCAATCGGTTCAACCCTTTCATCTCAAGAACAGTGTACCTTGTTAATGATTATGAATATACACAAATTGGTATATCTTCGTGTTCGAGATTCCCTTAACGTTGCGCCGTTCGATCAGATGGCAGCATCGATCGGGTAACGACGCTCGATCACCGCAGCAGCTTGCGCCCGCACGGGCGCTCTCATCGCCAACGTCTTCCTCGCGATCGAGGCAATTGTGCAAATGGCCGCGCAGTGATCAGACGCACGATGTGTGCTCTGTGCATCTTGATTGTGACTATACACATTGAAGTGCTCACCGCAGTGATTACAGCTGCTGAGATACTGCATTAACATGTAAAGCGACCACACATCCAGCTCTACTCAGGATACATCAACACGACGACTCAGGCTCACATGTGCGCGAGTGCCGACCGCCACGTGTCTCACCGGCTCACGGGCGATTCATCGAAGAGGACGGCAATTAATATAACTGCCTCGCCCACTCACGAACGATACACAAAGACTTCTTATACAAAGACTTCTTATGCTTAGTGAAATCCGAAAGACTGCCCACCACTCTCAGGTCAGACTGTATTTATCTCTTCTCATATTAAAGACGGCTCAGACTGTGGTCTGAGTTACACAAAAAATAAAGTGAATAATTAGTGAACACCTTCCACGCGCGTCCTTCTCATCCCGCTTCCATCGTCGGGATTAATCAGCGATTTCGCGAACACTTCGGATTGATTGTTTATTTTTTTCTTACATTTCGTGGAATTACATTTGCAGACAACATTTGTATAGTAGATAACAAATATCTATAATTGATTTTGAGATTTGAGATCTATTGTCTTTTTGCTATGACTTTTTCCGACTAAGTTTTCGAGTTACTTTACTTATGCATTTCTTTTGTAGGTGTGAAAGAAAGAAAGCTGTATTACATAGGCGCAGTGAACTTTCAGCCGTTCGTCAATTGAAATATGGGAAAACCCGTTTGACGTCGAAGATCACGGGAAAAGAGGAGAATGAGTATTTCAGCGAGGAAGGAAGTCAACGATTGAAACGTCAGCATCGGTGAGAAATACTTCCTTATTTACTGCATAATTAAATATTTTGTTACGTTATCAGCATTATTTTTTATGAGAAAAAAATGTTTGTTTTTTAAAGTAGTATTAAAAAAAATGTAACAATCTGTCAGCTGTAATTCTAACATTTGTATTAAACTATTTTTAATGTAAACAATTTTAAAAAATGCAGTAGCGGTAATCTTTTCAGTATTAAAGTGAGATCACCTACAAAATTTTATACTAATTTTTCATTTTCACACTTCCTTTATGTAACGAAATGACATCAATATTCTTCATATCTTTCAGACTGTACAGTAACTTGAAAATAATATAAAAAAATATTATGTCAAATGTAACGCAAAATAATGATCTAAAACTTATTTCAGATTTGTGGATGACAATTGCACCGGCAGTAGCCGTGACAACACGACACGCAAGGAAGAGGATCCGTATGAGACAAATAAGTGGATGAAGAACGAATTAAACCATTATCGAACACTTGGAAAATTTCATAAAAATTCATCGGAAAATCACTTTCAGGAACAAAACTTTGTTCAAGCGAATAACGTGGCATTAAAATTGGAATTAACAGAACGGGAACAGCAGTTAAAGGCAATTCTTGCCGAAAATTTAACACTGAAAAAGTCCATTGCCGATCTTCATGTAAGATTAGAGACAACGAATCTCGAAAAAGAAACAGCACTGACAGTGGGTGTCACTGAAAAGGTCAAAACGGTACTAAACCCATATTTTACCGAGGGGCAAATACGGTGCTTATTAGAAAATAAAAAATGGGTGAAGTGGTCAGTTGATGATTATGCTTCTGCCATTTCGTTTCAGAGCATCAGCCCCAAAGCATACCGTTACTTCCGTTTAAAATTACACTTCCCTCTACCATCGCTGGCATCATTACGAAGATGGGCACTAAAAAAGTTTGATGTCTACGAAGGCTTTTTAATGGACGTACTAGCGATCATGAAGCAAAAAAGCGCAGACCTATCTGAAATGATGAAGATCACTGTACTCACTTTTGATGAAATGGCAGTATCTGATGAAGTACGCTTCGACTCGAAATTACAAAAGTTGATCGGACCATGCTCCAAAGTACAGGTCATTATGGTACGTAGACTATTTGGGAATTGGAAGCAACCCATTTATTATAAATTTTGGATGATGCATTAACACTCTTGCATAATGCTGGATATCAAGTTGTTGCATGCACATCGAACATGGGGAACAAGGGAGTATGGGGAGAATTGAAGATCACTCCCGAGAAACACTACTTCCAACATGCGTCAATTAAAGACGCTACAGTGTTTGTTTTTGCAGACGTTCCTCATCTTCTTAAGCTTCTAAGGAACTGGTTTATTGATGATGGCTTTACATTAAGCAACTGCAAAAAGACATTTACTTCTCAAGTTTATGAGGAAATTGTGAAAATGGGTAACTCTGGAGATCTTCGCATAGCTCACAAAATAACCCAACAACTCCTTAATGCTCGACAAAACTTGAGGCAGTCAGTGCACCCGGCAGCAAAACTTTGGTCCCACACTGCTGCGAAAGCCATCAAATGGGGCGGTGATCACCAGCTTTTAAAAGAGGTGGAATATCTCAAATACTCTGATTTCGTCCTGGCTGTTAATAATTGGTTTGATGTTCACAATTCCCAAACCAAGTACGGCACACACCCAAGTGTTAATGGTTATGGTATGGATCTGGAAAAGCAAGAACAAATATTATCTCTGATGACTTTGCACATGGAGAGCATGCGAGTGGGTCGCAGGACAAAGATGATGCTATTTCAGGAAGGCATTATTATCAGCAACGCTTCTCTACGTGCATTACATGATTATCTTAAAATCAAATTTCCCCAAGATTTCCAATATATAATAACACGCCGACTCCAACAAGATATATTGGAAAACTTCTTTTCGTATATTAGGGGAATGGGTGCAACTAATGACAACCCCTCTGGGTACGACTTTCGGTACAGACTCCGTTGGTACGTCCTTGGTAAACATTCACAAGCTTTGTTTACCATGAACAGAAATACGGAAGAAGACTTAAATGCAACATGCATGTCTTCATTGTCAAGTGCTGGCACTTCTCACACTGCAGAACAGCCTACATCCCGATATGTACAATCGGCTCAAACGACGTCGACAAGCACATCTGTGAAAAACATGACTTTATCAACCCCAAATTCAGAGTTACGACTTAATTCGTTTAATGAAAATTTTACGGATGCGACTGTTGTAGAGGACAATTTCAAATGTGCAAACGATAATCTCCAAGAAGAAATAACTCTCACACAGGAATTATTTAAAAACATTATCAATATTACATGCGATGAATTATTGGAAAATTCCGTCCATGAGAGAGATAATGACAGAAGTGACAATTTAGAAATCTTGGATGATGATGTATGTGAGAATGAAAATGAAGAAAACGACTTGTGGAACTTTATGCAATGTGGCTTCAAAATCCAACATCAAGAGAAGGAACCAGTCAGCTGTACCAATAGCAGCGATATAGTCCAAACAGCAGGACTGCAATATGTTGCGGGTTATGTAGCCCATCGCTTCATATCAAAATATCCATTTTTAGGAGAGCGTACAATCAACATTACTGACAATTCTCGTACGGAAGAATGTGACTGGGTAAAAACAGTTTCCAAAGGGTACCTAATTCATCCATCAGAGGAGCTTATGAATCTAAGCAAAGTTGTGGATGAATGCTTTGTAGCTTTCCACGGTGAAGGCTTTTCAACTGAAAATTATGTCATCCAAAAAGTTGTCTCCCTTGTTAAAAACTCCGGATACGATTCAAATTGGGTACCTGAGGAAGTGCTACAATGCCTCGTTAGAACTCGCACATACATCAGAGTGAACGAAATTAATAAAAGAGAAAATATAAGAAAGGAAAAAAAAAGAAAGACAAAAAAGTTAAAAAAAAATGAATGTTTTTCCTGCAAAAAGAAAGCGCAAATAAGCGCAATCTCGTCTACTCGAGAAAAAACAATGTACAATATATATAACGTTTGTAATTTTGTATTAATTATGTAAATATACTTGACAGAATGAAATAATGTATATAAATATAAGTACCCAAAAGTAAAATTTATAGTAATATTGTAATAAATTACATTTTTATTTCATACAACTCTCACTTTCTTAATTTCTAATGTTTCGAAACTTATGTTAGTATGCAAGAAGAAAAAGTTGTTTCAAGAAATGTTTCAAAATAATACCACACTGTCGAAAAAGGATTGAAAAACATGAAAACACTTACACTTACACTTATTAATTTTATTCGTGCAATTTTATTTTTAATATTGATATTTTTTAAATATTTTTTTTATATTAAAGTATGTATTAAGATGTAAAAGAAACAATAAAGATAACAAATAGTAAGAAGGAATACATTCAGGATTTAGAGGTTTCCATTTATGCAACAAACTGTCTACTTTTACATATATAATTTCACACGATTAACGAATTATCAATTAATGTCACATAATACACATACATATGTACATATGTAGTTGTATGTGGGTGTTTCCAACAAGTAGTCGGATTTCTAATCGGCTCGAGCAGTGGTACTCAATCAGTTCATTTCGAAAAATCCCTTAGACTTAGACTAATCTTTGCTGTCTCAGCACTCGGATTACGGATTACTGCGTTGCGTTGTGAGGAGCAAGTCGCAATTGTTCTCTCTGAAAGTTGAGTTCGTTGAGTTTTAATCAAAGCAGAGAAATAGGTACGTATTATTGTTCTAATGATTAACACTTTATTTTCTTTGAAATATACATTAAATAATAGAAGTATATGTACATACACGTTTCACTGACAGAAATCCCGAAAAACGAATTGTTAACCTCACTAACCTCTAACTTCATTTAACCTCACTACATTGATTGTTAATATGTAATTTAATTAAAACAATATTTTTTTTAAGCAGCTTGAAGACTTACAAGTCTTTTGAAATGGATGCGAGTGAGGACAGATTCATTGTGAGCAGGACTTTTTGGTAGGTATATTATAAAATTGAAAAATTTTTTTGTGTCTGGAAAGGTTTATTAAATATATATTTTTTGCTGTTTGTTCAGGATTGCAAGCACCGCAATCAATAACCGCGATCGATGCCGGTACCGCCATCCCTGAGCCGCCCCCTGAACGAGGCGACTTCGCGCCGCTCCCCCGCGTCATCCCTGACCGCTCGGTCTCTCACGTAGCGCGATCGATCCGGACACGCGAGGATCCCGTGATCCTGCGAAACGCGCCGATTGGCCAAATTCATTGTCGCGTCACCGAATGCTTCGGAAACTAGCCCGCGAGAACGCCGGTCCTCAGTAGAAGCGACTCGAAGAACTCGTGCGGTACTCCAGCTTGAGTGGCTCCGTACTGAGTCAAGCTTTACTCGACTTCACGCGGAGTTACGCCCCGTCGTGTGTCTGTGCCGTAATTAGTAGGCCGCCAGTGCATCGTGCCACGGTTCGACGGCCCTCGCAACCGCGCCGTTTGCGCGCAATCGCTCCCGCTATCACGGTGTGGCGACGAACATTTACGCCACTGAGCGTCCGCATTTTCGCCCTCGCATAACGAGAGGTGAGCGCTAACGTATGTGCGCGTCTCCGCGTGACATCTTTGCGCCCCACGAGCGCTCGAAGCAGTGCATATTCACACGCGTTAACCACGCGCCCGGCGCAACTTCCAGCCGCGCCTCCAATTGTAAAGGCCACCGGCTAACTGCATAGATCGAGAATAAAATTGTGCTGTGCATCATCGAAGGAGAAATCGAGTGTCTCATCATTTTCCGCATTCCTGATCCCTGTCGGGGTCGACCCGGCCTGCCTTGCTCCAATTGGCGAACCGGAGTTACGCCCGGCCAAGAATTTCGCCAACATAATTTCTGGTCCTTCGAGCCGGATAGGAGTGCCGGAGCTATCGCCGAATTGACGGACACTCAAGCAACATGGCGGAGCAACTGCTGGAACGGCAGATCCAGCGAATGCGAAAGGTGGATCGCGCGCTGGACAACTTCCGCAAAATCGGCAAAAACAATTTGACTGCGGCGAAAATTCGCAGTCGAATTAGCGACCTGAAGGATACCTGGGCCACCGTCGACGGTGGACACTTCGCCCTCCTGACCGCAATTCCCGCGGCAGAAAGGACAGACGACTACTTCAAGGAGCAGCAGTACGAGACCTGCGAAGAGAAGTACCGGCTGGCAGCGGACTACATGTCGGAGTGCTTGGAGGAGCTGGAGCCTGTCGTGAGTCCGAACAAGTCATTCGCGTCATCGACCATGCACTCGGATCCTTCCGCGTTTGCGCTTTCGCATCTCCCGCGTATAAATTTGCCGAAATTCACGGGGGAGTTTCGCGAGTGGGAAGCGTTCCGCGACCAATTTACCGCATTGATCATTAACAATCGAGACCTGCTCGACGTCAGTCGGTTGCAATATTTGCATTCGTGCGTGAAAGGCGAGGCCAGCGATGCAATACGCAATCTGGCCTTAACGGATGCAAATTTCAAAATCGCGTGGAATTTGTTGCGCGCGCGATACGACAATCGTCGACGGTTAGTGCACGAGCACGTCCATGCGCTCCATACGCTTCCCCCCGCGACCTCCGATTCCGCCGCCGCGCTCACCGCGTTGCGAGATAGAGCAAGCGTTTCAATTCAGTCGTTAAAAAATCTCGGTCGTGCGGTTGACACATGGGACGACGTGCTCGTTTATTTGCTCGTCCAAAAGCTGGACAAAGACACCCGAAAAGCATGGGAATTAAAACTTGGCGATACGGTAGATTATCCCACATACGAGCGCCTTGACAATTTCTTAAAGTCTCGAATACGCGCTCTCGAGAATATTCTCCCGGCTTCGCCACAAGTCAAGGGAAATAAACAGCATGCCTCTATTCAAGCTCACGCAGCTAATGCCTGTACAAACAAGTGTCCCATGTGCCAAAAGACGCATTTCTTGTCCGCGTGTCCGGATTTTCAAAACAAAAGCGTCGCTCAACGACGTGATCTCGCGAAGAAGTTTCATGCGTGCTACAATTGTCTTAGCATACGGCATACTCGCGACGCGTGCTCGAGTAAGAACACATGCCGGCAATGTCAGCAAAAGCACCACACGCTTCTTCACGCGATCGACGTGAATAACAATAGCTCGACAACCGAGAGCTCACCTTCATCCACGGACGCGAAAACCGATTCAACGAACGAAGTAACGTCACATTTGTTGTCGCACACGACCTTCTCGAAATCAAATATTTTGTTGGCTACTGCCTGGATGAGAGTGAGCGGTCTCAACGGTCGACATGACACAGTTCGTGCGTTATTGGATCAGGGTTCCGTTACCACCTTGATCACCGAACGATTGGCTCAGCGATTGCGCCTCCCGCGTACGCGCGTCTCCGTCTCTATCACTGGGATCGGCGAGACCGCTGCCACCGCACGCAGCGCAGCTACCGTTCAAGTGTCAGCTCGTGACGGCACGGGCCCGAGGCCCTCCGTCTCCGCTCTCGTTCTCAAGTCGCTTACGACTTACGTTCCGCACCGCGTGCCGGATATAACCAATAAGTCGTACATACGCGAACTAACGCTAGCGGATAGTGATCCTACTAGCGCAGCGCCTATTGACATTATAATCGGTGCTGATTTATATGGCGCGATTCTACTACCGGAAGTCCGTAGTCGCGCTCCCAACGAGCCCGTTGCTCAAAACTCGATTTTCGGATGGTTCCTGTCCGGACCAATGCCAGCGCCGTCGCGGCCGGCTCGCATTCAAGCGCATCACTGCACGCTGCTGGAGGAACTATCGGATCAATTGAAACGGTTCTGGGAGGTCGAAGAACTTCCTCAGAAAGCGCATCTCTCACCGGAAGAGATGCGATGCGAAGAGCATTTCGTATCGACGCATTCTCGCGCCCCCAATGGGCAATATATAGTGCGGTTGCCGTTTAAATCGGGGCCCCCTATCGAAATCGGCGAATCGAAATCGTCTGCTATCGCGTTGTATTCGCGCCTCGAAGCGCGGCTAAAGTCAAATCCGAACCTCGCAAAAGAATACAACGAATTTCTCGCGGAATACGAGCGTCTCGGACACATGGTCAAGGCGCCGCTAGACGAACCTCCCGATGGTCAGGTATATTATATACCACATCACGCAGTTATACGCGAACACAGCTCGACAACTCGTCTGCGCATCGTATTCAACGCCTCGCATCCGACTTCCAATGGTCTCTCCTTGAATGATCATCTCATGGTTGGCCGCAAACTGCAACCTGAGTTGTCATTTATTATTTTGCGATGGCGGCAATATCGGTTTGTATTTACCGCCGATATCGCAAAAATGTATCGCCAAATCCTCGTCCACCCCTCCGATGTGGAATATCAGCGAATCTTATGGCGACCCACTCCGACCTCGCCATTGATAGCCTATCTCTTGTTAACAGTCACGTACGGTAACGCGAACGCGCCGAATGCCGCCCTTCGTGTCGTCGACCAAGTCGCCAAAGACGAAGGCGCGGAATGTCCGTTGGCCGTCCCGGTATTGCAGCTGCACACATACGTCGACGACTGTGTGTTCGGTGCAGACGACATCCCTCTCGCGCTTCAAACGCGAAATCAACTAATCTCTCTATTGAAAAAAGCGGGATTTCATCTCCGCAAATGGGCGAGCAACCAGCCTGTATTGCTTGAAGGCATCGATCCTCAGGATCATGGCCTTGCTTCCGCAAAAACGCTCGAAGCGGACGAGCGTCTAAAGGTACTCGGGCTCAAGTGGGACTCCAACCAAGATGTCTTTCAATTCGACGTCACGCTCGTAGATTCCGTCCCCGCCACCAAACGCTCGATTCTCTCGACTATCGCACGAATTTTCGACCCTCTCGGCTGGATGGCTCCCGTCGTCATCACCGCGAAAATTCTCATGCAGCAACTCTGGCTGCTTCGCTGTGAGTGGGATAACGTCATACCGGAGGATCTTCTCCGCAAGTGGAGAGATTTTTATTTTCAATTGCCGCTACTGAAACAAATCTCAATTCCGCGGTGGACAGGTTACGGATCCGACACGCTCAGCGCGGAGGTTCATGGGTTTGCCGATGCGTCCGCCTCCGCATACGGCGCGGTGATTTATTTACGAGTCACGCACATCGACGGGACAGTCGAAATTACGATGCTCATGTCAAAATCAAAAGTAGCCCCGCTCAAACCCATGAGCATTCCGCGATTAGAGCTGTGCGCCGCGGTACTGCTTGCGCGCACAATCGACGCGATCCGATCCGCTCTCACAATCGCAATCAAGTCTTACCACTGTTGGACCGATTCAAAGGTCACTGAAGCCTGGCTATCGCAGCCTCCTTCCCGATGGCCAACATTCGTAGCAAATCGAGTCCACGAGGTACAAACCCTCCTGCCGACCGTCGAATGGCATCACGTGCCCTCACAACAAAACCCGGCCGATCTCGTGTCGCGAGGAGTGCCTCCAAAAGATCTTATCAAACAATCTTTGTGGTGGACAGGGCCTGACTGGCTCAAGATGTCGCCCGATCAATGGCCAATCGAACCTCAATCCCACGCGCCGGAAATACCGCCCGAAGAGCAAGTTCGCGCTCCCGTGCACGTCATGCAGCCTCGCGATCGATGGGATCTCAGCGAGAGATTCTCGTCGTGGAATAAGCTGGTGCGAGTCACCGCTTACGTCGTGCGATTCACGCGCCGCGCTCGCGAAGGAGGTTGCGGCAGGGCAAACGCGCCGTCGCAGAACGAGCCGGAACCGCTCAGCCCGGACGAAGTAAACTTCGCGCGCATCTTCTGGCTGAAGAACATTCAGCGTCAGTTGTTCCCCGTCGAATATGCTCAGTTAGAGCTCTCACAACGCATCTCGAAAAGCAACAAACTACTGTCATTGAACCCGTTTCTCGACAAAAACGGGCTCATTCGTGTGGGCGGTCGCCTCCGCCATTCGACGTTTCCGCACGACAAAAAGCACCCAGTGGTGCTCGCTGCCCATCCGGCAGTTGCCGCGTTAATACGCGATACTCACTTACGCGCCCTCCACGCTGGGCCGCAATATACATTGCACCAGCTACGCGAAACTTACTGGATATTACGCGCGCGTCAAACGATCCGCGCTGTTCTACATCAATGTGTCACATGCGCTCGGGAAAGCGCCAAGATCGCGAGCGAGTTGATGGGCGACCTGCCCGTGTACCGCGTTACGTCAACGTCTCGCGCATTCCTACATTGCGGAGTGGATTACGCTGGACCAATACAGGTCAGATCCACACCCGGTCAAGGGTACAAATCGAGGAAGGCTTACATAGCCGTGTTTGTGTGCATGGCCGTCAAAGCCACGCATCTAGAGTTGGTTGGCGACTGTACGACTTCCGCGTTCGTTGCTGCTTTCGATCGTTTTTGTGCGCGTCGCGGCGTTCCCAGTGACATGTATTCGGACAACGCGACGACCTTTCACGGCGCTCATCGCGAAATATCCGCCGCATGGAAGCGAGCCGTGTGCGATCCAAATTTTCAGAATCGGACCGCGACTCAAGGCGTGCGGTGGAACTTTATTCCTCCGTCCGCGCCGCATTTCGGCGGGCTGTGGGAAGCATGCGTCCGCAGCGTCAAATTTCATATGAAACGCGTCATCGGAGCGCACACGCTGACATCCGAGGAGCTAAGCACGCTCTTATGTAAAATCGAGGCGTGTCTAAACTCGCGACCGCTCGCTCAAATGTCTGACAATGTAGATGATTATTGTGCAATGACACCGAGTCATTTTCTAATCGGCTCCGCGCTAACGAGCGCACCCACGCCGTCCTTACTCGATGAGAAGGAAACGCGTCTCACTCGATGGCAATTAATTCAACGCATGCGCGACAGCTTTTGGAAGCTCTGGTCGAATGACTATTTGCATACATTGCAGCAACGCCCCAAGTGGCGTGAGGTTCAAAATCTTGCTCGAGTCGGACGCTTAGTACTTCTGCGAAACTCGCTGGCTCCGCCGAACAAGTGGGAACTAGGCAGGATTATTGAGTGTCACCCTGGCGAGGATGGACTAACACGCGTCGTTACGGTCCGAACGGCCAAATCCACGTATAAACGCGCGATCGTGAAGTTGTCCTTTCTCCCGGTCGATGTAAATACCGATCAGAATGATCCAGAGTGACATTCCGTGATGGCTGTCAAACATTGTGCGCTCGGGTCGCACCGTATCTCTGTATATAATGTAAATACTTCTGTACAGTGTTAATACTAGTTTCAGTTATTGTTCAATTTACTTTAAGTGTGTTTCAGCACTCGCAGTGCTCCGCATGGCGGGCGGCGCGAGATCCATACTCATCACGGCGGACGGCCTCAGTTTTATTGCGAATCGGTATTCGCGGCGGGCGGCATGTTCAGGATTGCAAGCACCGCAATCAATAACCGCGATCGATACCGGTACCGCCATCCCTGAGCCGCCCCCTGAACGAGGCGACTTCGCGCCGCTCCCCCCGCGTCATCCCTGACCGCTCGGTCTCTCACGTAGCGCGATCGATCCGGACACGCGAGGATCCCGTGATCCTGCGAAACGCGCCGATTGGCCAAATTCATTGTCGCGTCACCGAATGCTTCGGAAACTAGCCCGCGAGAACGCCGGTCCTGAGTAGAAGCGACTCGAAGAACTCGTGCGGTACTCCAGCTTGAGTGGCTCCGTACTGAGTCAAGCTTTACTCGAATTCACGCGGAGTTACGCCCCGTCGTGTGTCTGCGCCGCAATTAGTAGGCCGCCAGTGCATCGTGCCACGGTTCGACGGCACTCGCAACCGCGCCGTTTGCGCGCAATCGCTCCCGCTATCACGGTGTGGCGACGAACATTTACGCCACTGAGCGTCCGCATTTTCGCCCTCGCATAACGAGAGGTGAGCGCTAACGTATGTGCGCGTCTCCGCGTGACATCTTTGCGCCCCACGAGCGCTCGAAGCAGTGCATATTCACACGCGTTAACCACGCGCCCGGCGCAACTTCCAGCCGCGCCTCCAATTGTAAAGGCCACCGGCTAACTGCATAGATCGAAAATAAAATTGTGCTGTGCATCATCGAAGAAGAAATCGAGTGTCTCATCATTTTCCGCATTCCTGATCCCTGTCGGGGTCGACCCGGCCTGCCTTGCTCCAATTGGCGAACCGGAGTTACGCCCGGCCAAGAATTTCGCCAACACTGTTATATATTATATTGTACACATGTTTAGAATTAAAGGAACATATATTATTATATTATTTCAATAAATATATTTTTTTTACAGAAAACTGTAAATGTTAGCTGGCTGTTGACAGACATCAACGTCTGTATCGAGACAAGTTA